>NC_133657.1:193452134-193737839 GCF_009905375.1 Apium graveolens
AAGATAGACAAAGTAAACTCAACTAAGCTCAATATCAGAATTTTCTTGTGTCAATATATTTCCACAGAAATAATTACTTCTAACATGGGATTCCTAGGTTATTAAAGACTACTAGGTCAGCATCTAGCACAGGTATCCTCATAGGATTGAATAGTTACACAAACAGACATATCACTATCAGAGTTTAGAAAGTCACATCAGACAACAGTTAGTACTTAAGCAATTTTCAATTTAGCACAGAATACACACAGAGAGTAATTTCTGTAAATACTGATTATAAAGTCTGATGCATCAGAACAAAACTAAGCAGATTTAGAGAAAGAACCTGAAACTATTCCAAGTTCATTTACCAATCTTGTAAAAGTAGCTTCACACAGTGGTTTTGTGAAGATATCTGCTAGTTGTTGATCTATTGGAACAAAGTGCAATTCCACTGTACCTTCATCCACATGTTCCCTGATGAAGTGGTACCTGATGCTGATGTGCTTTGTCATTGAGTTTTGAACTGGATTACCTGTCACAGCAATAGCACTTTGATTATCACAGTAAATAGGGATTTTGAAATATGTTAACCCATAATCCAGTAACTGATTCTTCATCCAAAGAATCTGTGCACAACAGCTTCCTACAGCAATGTACTATGCTTCTGCAGTTGATGTGGAAATTGACTTTTGTTTCTTGCTAAACCAAGAAACCAATCTGCCTCCAAGAAATTGGCAGCTTCCACTTGTGCTTTTCCTGTCAATTTTGCAACCTGCAAAATCTGCATCTGAGTAACCTATTAGTTTAAAATCTGATTCTCTGGGATACCACAATCCCAGATCGGCTGTTCCCTTAAGATACTTGAATATTCTTTTCACAGCTGTTAAGTGAGGTTCTCTTGGATCTGCTTGAAATCTTGCACAAAGACAGGTAGCATACATGATATCAGGTCTACTAGTAGTTAGATAGAGTAGAGAGCCAATCATACCTCTGTAATCAGTAATATCTACTGATTTACCAGTATCCTTGTCCAGTTTTGTTGCAGTGGCCATGGGAGTGGATGCACTTGAACAATCTTGCATTCCAAATTTCTTCAGCAAGTTTCTGGTGTACTTAGTTTGACAAATAAAAGTGCCTTCTTCATTCTGCTTGACTTGAAGGCCCAGAAAATAGCTAAGTTCCCCCATCATACTCATCAGATACCTTGACTGCATTAATTTGGCAAACTTCTTGCAAAGTCTGTCATTTGTAGAACAAAAAATGATATCATCAACATATATCTGGACCAGAAGCAAGTCCTTACCATGGTTGAGGTAAAACAGTGTTTTGTCTATTGTTCTTCTATTAAATCCACTTTCCAGAAGAAACTGGGCTAATGTCTCATACCATGCTCTAGGAGCTTGCTTAAGTCCATAAAGTGCTTTATCAAGCCTGTAGACATAATCTGGATATTTGGAATCTACAAAGCCTGGAGGTTGTTCAACATATACTTCTTCCTCCAATTCTCCATTGAGAAAAGCACTTTTCACATCCATTTGAAAGACAGTAAACTTCTTGTGAGCAGCATAAGCCAAAAATATCCTTATGTCTTCCAATCTAGCAACTGGTGCAAATGTTTCATCATAATCAATTCCCTCATGTTGAGAATATCCTTTTGCAACTAGCCTTGCCTTATTCCTTGTAATTATGCCATCACTATCAGTTTTTTTTCTGAATACCCACTTTGTACCAACAACAGATCTATTTTTTGGTCTTGGCACTAGGGTCCAGACTTTGTTTCTTTCAAATTCATTTAACTCTTCCTGCATTGCTTGCACCCAATCAGCATCTTGAAGAGCTTCTTCCACTTTCTTTGGCTCAGTCTGAGAAAGAAAAGAGTTGAAAAAACATTCATTTGAAGTAGCTGTTCTAGTTCTGACACCTGCATCAGGATTTCCAATTATCAAATCAGGTGTATGTGATTTAGTCCACTTCCTTGCAGATGGAAGGTTCTCTCTAGAACTGGATGCTCCCCCATGATCCATGCTGTCTTCATTTTTATTTTCTGATGCTCCCCCTGAAACTATGCTCTCTGAGTTGGATTCTTCAGAATTTAGATTTTTAGACCTATCAGAACTTGGCTTATTAGAACTTGACGAATCAGAACTTGAAGAGCCAGATGTATGTTCTGATGCTTCTTGAGATGTGGTTAGATCTTGAGTATGCCCCCCTGCATAGGTGCATCTTCCTTTGGTGTAGTCACCACAGTTTCAATAACATCAGAGTTTAATCCATCAGAGTTTGTAGTATCAGGATCTAGATTGTTAGGATTTTCAATATCAGAATTTGAGTCTTCATTTTCAAATCTCAGCTGATCATGATCAATAAAATCTTCAAGTCCAGTAATCTTCTTATCATCAAAAGAGACATTTATAGATTCCATGACCACTCTTGTTCTCAAGTTATAGACTCTGAAGGCTTTTGTGGAAAGTGGATATCCAACAAAGATTCCTTCATCAGCTTTTAAATCAAATTTAGATAGTTGTTCAGGATAAGTCTTAAGAAGGAAACACTTACATCCAAATACATGAAAATACTTTAGATTTGGCTTCTTTTTCTTCACCATCTCGTATGGTATCTTTCCTTGCTTGTTAATGAGTGTTGCATTTTGAGTAAAATAAGCAGTCTGCACAGCTTCAGCCCAGAAATAGGTTGGAAGCTTTGCTTCATCAAGCATTGTACGTGCAGCTTTAATGAGAGTTCTATTCTTCCTTTCAATAACTCCATTTTGGTGTGGAGTTCCAGGAGTAGAGAATTCCTGCTTAATTCCATGGTTTTTGCAGAACTCTTCCATTATCAAATTCTTGAATTCAGTACCATTATCACTCCTTATTGTCTTCACATAATCTTTGACCAATTTATCCAGTTCCTTGACATGATCAATCAAGATAGATGCAGTTTCACTTTTTGTGTGCAAGAAATACACCCATGTGTATCTGGTGAACTCATCCACTATGACCAAAGCATATTTCTTCTTTGCAATAGACATGACATTTACTGGACCAAATAGATCAACATGTAGTAGGTGATAAGGTTCAAGAATTGATGATTCAGTCTTGCTCTTGAATGAGGATTTTCTTTGTTTAGCCTTCTGACAAGAATCACAAAGGCCATCAGGAGCAAATACTGACTTTGGCAGTCCTCTCACAAGATCTTTCTTGACCAACTCATTTATATTGTTGAAATTTAAATGAGAGAGTTTCTTGTGCCAATTCCAGCTTTCTTCAATTGATGCTCTACTTATCAGACAGATTGCAAAACCATTATTACTTGTTGAAAGCTTGGCTTCATAAATGTTACCATGCCTGTATCCTTTCAGAACAACTTTGCCTTTAGATTTACTTACAACGTCACAGTGTTCTTCAAAGAAATCCACATGATAACCTCTGTCACAGATTTGACTTATACTCAGCAGATTGTGTTTAAGTCCTGAGACCAGAGCTACTTCTTTAATGATGACATTCCCAAGTTTGATATTGCCATATCCCAATGTTTTTCCAATGTTGCCATCTCCATAAGAAACACTTGGGCCAGCTTTCTCCACAAAGTCTGATAGCAGGGCTTTATTTCCAGTCATATGTCCTGAACATCCACTGTCCAGAACTAGGATGTTTTTCCTGTAGCCCTGCAATCACAAAGAACACTAATGATTAGTTTTAAGGACCCAGACTTGCTTGGATCCTTTGGCCTTATTAATTTTGTTAACATTTGCAGCGGATTTAGCATCAGAGTTTATGTTAACATTTTTCTTATCAGAATTTACACTATCAGACTTTGAATCAGAACTTACACTAGAAGGAACAATGGAAACTTTCTTTCAAGAAAGTTTTATTTGATAATAATCATAGTACAAACTATGATATTCCTTACAAGTATAAATGGAATGCCATAAACTACCACAATGAAAATAAGGATTTTGTGGCTTATATCTAACAGACTGACTCTTAACTCCTGACTTTGAAGGTAAGGAGTTTATGTTCTTATTCTTCCTACAAAAAGCAGTCAGATGGTTAGAACTTCCACAGTTATGACACGTTTTCCTAGGAGCTTCAGGAACAGGCTTATAATCATTGCTTTGATTCATACCTTCCTTTCCATTCCTATTTTTCCTAGGTGATTTTACCTTGTTTGCATTCTTAACATCTTTCAGCTTATGCTTAAGCTGCTTCTTACTCATTAAGCCTATGTTTACATCACCTGTCTTTTCCTGTTTTAGTTTGTCAGAAGTTAATTCCTTTTTAACTTCTGATTTTTCATTATCAGACTTTACAGCTATAAACTTAACAGGTTTTAACTTTGGCTTTTGTTTAACAACTACAGGCTTAATATCTTCAGTTCCTTTATCTTTCTTATCCTCTCCATAACCTAAGCCCTCTTTCCAGTTTTCACTACTTAACAAATTCTGAGTTGTTCTGCCAGAGTTGGTCCAAGTCCTGATAACCTCTCTTTCCTTTTCTAACTCAGTTTTTAGAGATTCATTCATTTTTAGCACTTCATCCCTCACATAAAAGGCATCATCTCTATCTTTTTGAGTTTGATGGAACATAACTAACTCCTTTTCTAAGAAATCATTTCTTTTCTTAAAAGCAAGATTTTCAGAAGTTAATCTTTCACATGTTAAGGTTTGATCTCTATAACTAACAAACATGGTTTTAAGATATCTTCTCAACTCATTAATATCATCAGTATGAAAGGAATAAGTAGTTTGAGGTACCTTTGATTCAGCAGCTTCAGAACTGCTTTCAGCACTTGCCTTATCAGCATTTGCCATCAAGGCATAATTCTCCTCACTTTCAGAATCTGAGGTGTCTGTCCAGCTTTTATTCTTTGTGACAAGAGCCTTGCCTTTGTCACTCTTCACTTTCTTGCAATCAGGAGATATGTGGCCTTTTCACCACAGTTGTAACATTTGACATTTGTATAATCTCCTCTGTCAGACTTTCCTCCTCTGCTCTCAGATTTTATGAAATTCTTCTTATCAGAACTTGTGCCTTTCCTGGAAAACTTCTTTCCCTTCCTGAACTTCCTGTATGCAATCTTTGTGATCCCTTTCACCATAAGAGCACACAGCTTCATCATCTCTTCATCAGCATCCGTCTCAGGCAGGCTTTCAGATTCTGAGTCATCATCACTTTCAGAACTTGATGACTCAGTATCAGACTTTGTGAAAAGAGCTTTACCCTTATCTTTCCTTGAGGTAGGTGCTTTGGGGGATTCTTCTTCAGCCTTAAGAGCAACTGTCCTTGACTTTCCACCTTTCCTCTTGCTTCTTTGTTCCATCTCAAGTTCATGAGTCTTGAGCATTCCATAAATTTCATCAAGAGTTGTTTCATCAAGATTGTAGTTGTCTCTTATTGTTGTTGCCTTCAAATCCCAGCATTCAGGAAGAGCTAACAGGAATTTAAGGTTTGAATCTTCAAGATCATACTCCTTATTAACCAGTGACAAATCATTCAAGAGTTTGACAAATCTATTATATAAATCAGTCAATGACTCATTAGCCTTTAAGTCAAAGTGTTCATACTCTTGAGTGAGTATTATCTTCCTGTTCTTCTTAATTGTATCAGTTCCCTGACACCTTGTTTCCAGAGCATCCCATATATCCTTTGCAGTCTTGCAGTTAATTACCCTGTTTGACATTATATTATCAATGGCACTATGCAGTAAGTGTCGTACCTTAGCATCCTTAGCAATTGATGCGATATCTTCAGCAGTGTAATCACTCTTCTCCTTTGGTATAGTCTTTGCTGCTTCACCTACAACTGCAACAGCGAGCTTGGTTGGTTTGTGAGGTCCTTCCTTGATTCTATCAAGATATTCTGGATCTGTAGCTTCCAGAAACATGGTCATCCTCACCTTCCATATGGCATATTCAGATGGTCTCAATATGGGAACTCTGATGGTCTCATACCGACTTTGAATTTGTGTCTTTGGAGGTTCTTCAGTTTTGGTGGGCTTAGTTGGAGTTTCTGTGTCAGACATAATTGTGTTTGGATCTTAAACTGTTTGTGTGTTAACAGACAGGCTCTGATACCACTTTTTAGGTCACACACACACTGTAGAGGGGGTGAATACAGTGTATAGTACAATCAAATCAAACTTTAATAACTCAAGTAACAGAAAACAAACTTTATTGAAACAATAAACTCTGTTACAGTATGGAACTGTTACCTCTCAGTGATGAACAAATATCACGAGAGCTGCTAGGGTTACAATTAATAATTTTCTCGAATATGATAACACTTATAGTGTAAACCCTATGTCTGTGTTTATATACTACACAGTTACAAGATAATCGCTAATTGATATGGAATATAATTCTGCTTCCTAAAATATATCAATCAGATATCTTTTCTTCCAAGTATTATATTCTTCATAAAATTCCTTCTTCATGCATATCTCTACTTATGTTTATCTTGATCTTCTTTCTTTTAATCAACTGATGTCCTTATCTGAACGTCCTTCAGTACTTAAGTTCTGATATCCATCTTTTGATAATTATCTTCTGATAATATAAGTACTGATATCCTTAAGTCCTGACTTCCAGTAAGTACTGATTTATCCTGTTTAAGTAAGATCTGAAAACTAAACATAAATCATATTAGCCATGACATTATCAAATATATCTAACAGAATATTCCATCACTAACTTGCTTAACTTGTAAACCAAGAAAGTAAGTCAGTTCTCCCATCATACTCATTTCATACTTACTTTGCATCAATTTGGTAAACTTTTTACAAAGTTTCTCATCTGTAGAGCCAAAAATAATATCATCTACATAAATTTGAACAAGTATGCTAGAGCCATTAACATTTCTGAAAAATAAAGTTTTATCTACGATACCTCTTGTGAAGTGATTTTCCAAATGGAACTTTGATAAAGTGTCATACCAGGCTCTAGGTGCTTGCTTCAGTCCATAAAGTGCTTTCAGTAGATAATAGACATATTCCGGAAAATTTGGATCTTCAAAACCAGGAGGTTGACTAACATACACTTCTTCCTCCAAATCTCCATTTAGAAAGGCACTTTTGACATCCATTTGATAGACCTTAAAATTGGCATGGGCTGCATAGGCTAAGAAGATTCTGATGGCTTCAAGTCTTGCAACAGGAGCAAAAGTTTTATCAAAGTATATTCCTTCTTACTGACAATAGCCCTTAGCAACCAATCTAGCTTTATTCCTGATTACTATGCCATTTTCATCCATCTTGTTTCTGAATACCCACTTGGTGTCTATTGGATTCTTTCCTTTAGGCTTGGGTACCAGCTTTCATACTTTATTCCTTTCAAATTGGTTTAGCTCCTCCTGCATAGCTAAAATCCAATCAGGATCTAATAAAGCTTCTTCTACCTTCTTTGGTTCTTCCTTTGACAGAAAGCTGCTGTATAGACATTCTTCCTGAGTTGCTCTTCTTGTTTGAACTCCACCAATAATAAGCTCAAAGGGGTGATTTTTTGTCCATTTCCTTTGCTGGGGTAGATTAGCTCTAGATGAAGAGGCCTCATGATTGTCTTGATGTGTGATTGAGTTTTGATTGCTAGAAACTCCCCCTGAGTTTGTGGATCTTTGATTTGAGAAAGGAGAATTTTCTGTAGGTGACCTGTCTTGACTTCCTGCTCCTTTTGATAACCCGACGGATGGTGAATTTTGAGTACCGACGGATGAGGCAGGTTGTCTTCCGACGGATAACACAGATTGCCTTTTGACGGATGAAGCATTATGTAACTCGACGGATGTTGAGTTTTGTGCTTCATTGGTGGTAGATTTGTCTGCATTATCCTTAGACACTGTTTCTTGATCACTTTCATCATCACTTTCATCACTAACCATCTCAACATTGTCGAATTTGAGGCTCTCATGGTAATCTCCATCTTCCAGTCCTTCAATCTTTTTATCATCAAACACAACATGTATAGATTCCACAACAATGTTGGTTCTTAGATTGTAGACTCTATATGATTTACCAACAGCATATCCAACAAAAATTCCTTCATCTGCTTTAGCATCAAACTTCCTATTTTGATCAGTTTGATTTCTCAGAATATAGAATTTACAGCCAAAGACATGAAGAAAGTTTAGAGTTGGCTTCTTGTTCTTGAACTATTGATAGGGAGTCATGCATCTTGCTTGATTAATCAGAGAAATGTTCTGAGTGTAGCATGCAGTATTAATAGCTTCAACCCAGAAATATGTTGGTAGTTTAGATTCTTCAAGCATTGTCCTTGCAGCTTCAATAAGTGATCTGTTCTTCCTTTCCACTACTCCATTATGTTGTGGAGTCCTTGCTGCTGAAAACTCATGTAGAATCCCATTTTCCTCACAAAATGCTCTCATGACAGAATTCTTGAACTCAGTTCCATTGTCACTCCTGATTCTTCTAACTTTGAAATCAGGATGATTGTTGACTTGCCTTATGTGATTGATGATGATTTCACTAGCCTCATCTTTAGACTTTAAGAAATATGTCCAAGAGAACTTTGAGAAATCATCTACAATTACTAGGCAAAATCTTTTCCTTGAGATTGACAATACATTGACTAGTCCAAACAGATCCATGTGAAGCAGTTGCAAAGGCTCTTCAATTGCTGAATCAAGTTTCTTCCTGAATGATGCTTTAATCTGCTTCCCTTTTTGGCAGGCATCACATAGTCCATCCTTTGTAAACTCTACTAGAGGAATGCCTCTTACTAGTTCTTTCTTTACCAGCTCATTCATGGTCTTGAAGTTTAAATGGGATAACTTCTTGTGCCATAGCCAACTTTCATCTTGACTTGCTTTACTGAGAAGATAAGTTACAGATTCTGCTTTAGTTGAGTTGAAGTCAGCTAGGTACACATTTCCTCTTCTCACACCAGTGAGAACCACTTTGTTGCTTTGACTATTAGTCACAACACAGGCTTCTTTGTTGAAGGTTACTGAATTGCCTTTGTCACAAAGCTGGCTGATACTTAACAGATTGTGTTTGAGACCATCCACTAAGGCAACCTCTTCAATGATGACATTATCCTTTGAAATCAAGCCATATCCCACAGTATAACTGTTATTCCTAGTGGAATAACAATGAGATTTACAGAAGGGGGGTTGAATGTAAATCTCAAAACTTTTTTAAGTTTTGAGCAGTTTTAAAGGTTTTGTGTTCAAGATAAACAAGTGTGTGAATTGCTTTAAGCTAATACAGACATATATATATTCAAGCACTAATGTAAAGAACACAACAGACCTTAAAAACTTTTCTGGTGGATTTGTTGTTCCACCAGAGATGGTATTTCAGAAAATCTGTGATTCAAGATGTTGATCACAGCTGCGTCCTAGTACAAACTAGATAAATTTTTCTCTCAAGATTTTTCTAAACAGTTCTGGAAAAATTCTTATCTAATTACTAGCTGCTGCTTGGTTTATATATTACCAAGTGTACAAGTGAAGACAAAGATAAAATACAATAATAAAATGAGTTCTCCACTTGTTTCTTCTCCATATCACTCCAGTACTTTGTTGACTATTGCTTCTTTGTACTAGAGTAGAACGGCTGCTTTTTCTGATGTTCCTGAAATTAGGCTTCCACATTTCAGTTATCTCTGTCAACCCATGTGCCTCTGTCTGCAGTTACAACTACCACTTATCAACTGCTATTTAACATAACATCCGTTGAAGCCTTCATCCGTTGATGGCTTTATCCGTTGATGTGTTAGCAGTTGAGGCTCTATCCGTTGATGCACTCATCCGTTGAAGGATATTATCCGTTGAAGCTTTAGAGACATCCGTTGAAGCTTTGTTTCTCATCCGTTGAAGGTCTTTAAGTTATCCGTTGACACCACTTCATTTATACAGAATTACAAGGCATGAAATATTTACAATTGGCCTTCCTATCTGCATATCCTCTAGTAGTCAACATGATTTATAATTTCCCTCAACTTTTAAGAATTATATCTCAAATTCAGAGACTGAAATGTGCTACAACACTAGACTTATTTCTAAGTAAAGCTACACCATCAACGGATAGCCAAAGTGGTCTTATCCGTTGAGGCTACAAACACTAGATTTCTACTTAAGTGTTTTGTTAAATATATCATCAAACTAATGCACATATATTCCTAACAATCTCCCCCTATTTATGTCTATAAGAATTGTAGGCATAAATTCAGGGTTAACTTGATGATAACAAAACACTTAACAGATATATGAATTGAAACTAAGTAGAAATTTAAAAGTGCTGCATAATTGTATGTACTAGGAGGTAATTGAAGATTTACAGTATTTCCAAGGGTGCTCCTCTAGCCTGAGCAAATCATCTTTTTCTTCTTTGTTCCCTAGTTTTGTTTCCTAGCCCTTTGTCATTTTCCTCAATTTGGAGTTGGAGTTTTCTGAAGAATTCAGCTTCATCTTCATCACTAATATCCAACTTAGATTGCATTTCCTTGAGAGTTTCATTGCTGGCAATCTTGAGTTGGTCTTCAAGTCTGAAAAATCTTCTGACTCCTTTATCATCTCTAAATTCCATCAACCAATGAGGTGATTTGTGGATTGTAATTCCCCTTTCTTGAATGAGTAAAGTTCTGGGCAAAGCATTGGGCTCCCTCCAAGTTTTCCTTATGTTGGCAATCTTGTTGAGAATTTCAGTCTTGGCAGTCCTGGTAAAGCCAGAATCCTTTTGTATGGCTGAATAGACTCTGATCAAGGTAGAGTAGCCTTCATTTAGAATCCTGTAGAGAGGCCATGTTCTTTCCCCAGCTCCTTTATATTTGAACACCAATCTCTCTGGTAGCTGTCTGTAGGCAGCTATTCCCCTTACATCCTCCAGCTCATCCAGATAGAGTTCAATGTCTGAAATTTCTTTTATGTCACAGATGTGAACATAATCATCTTTAGAAATGGGTGGCTTAGGCTTAGGTTTTTGTTTTTGAGTGAATTTCTTAGAGGTTAGGGGAGGTGTAGATTTGGATTTTCTTTTCTGTTTCTTTGGTAGTGGAAGAGTGGTTAAAAAGGTAGGCAATTTGATGGTGTCCCAATCAATAGGTTCCTCTTTTGGAATGATTGGTTCACCATGGATGTTTATAGTGGGATCAGCAACAAAGGGTTCATGTATGGAAGGTAGTGGTTTAGATATTGACTTAGTTTCTTCAGTGTTATCTTCACTCCTTCTATGTGCCTTGGCCTTTCTTCTGTTTCCCTTCTGCCATTCCTCTCTTTCCTCCATACTTTCACCAAATATACTCCCAAAAACCTCATCTAGGTTTGCAATTTTGTCTTCACCCCTGACTTCAATTCCTTTCTTTCCTTCAACTTGACTTGACTTTAGCTGTTGTTCAAGCTTTGCTTGTGCTCTTTTGTCAGCCTTGAGTTTTTCAGCTTCTTTCTTCAACCTTTTGGTTTCTTCCCTCTTGGCCTTTGGAAATTTGGGATGTCCTTGCATCACACAGATACTCTTTCCTTCTCTAAAGATAATGGCCATGTTCATTCTTTCAACTATGTCCTTGGTCTCCTTGTGCTTTATGATGTTAACACCCAAAACTTTGTCTTCATCAGGCTTTGGAAGAGAAAAGTCCACTTCTTTCATCTGAGCGAAGTCTAGGGGGTTCTTTGTGGAGTCCTTGCTGGATCTAGTGTTGGGCTTGAGAACCATAGGTTTTAGATTCTTGAAAGAAGTCTCTCCAACCTTATTCCTCCTTTCTGGCTTGTGCTCCATAATGATTGGTTCAATCTTTGTGCTATGTTTCACAGATATTGATTTATCTTGTGTAGAACCAAACATCTGTTGCACCCTTTCATCAATTCTCCTCCTTTGACTTTCACTTGAATTTCAGCTGCTACTAGCTGAATTAGATCAATTCCATCAGGCTTTCCTTTGATCTGAATGATTGGAGAAGTAATGATGGCAGGAACTAGCACTTTAGATATTTGGATTTTTGTAGATGGCTCTCCTTCCCCTTCCCTTTTACTCTCCCCCTTTTTGTTATCATCAAGGAGAGGGGTCAAGCCCTGTGCCTTTGCCAGCTGCATAAGTAGACTTGTTTGAGATTGTTGGTTGTGAAGAATGGTGGCCACAGAATCTTCAATAACTTGAACTCTGTCTTCCAACTTGGCCAGCCTCTTTTCAGTATTTGATTCCTTTTTCAATCTCGACAATAAGTCATGCATTGTACCATAGGGCATGACTGAATCCAATTTTTCAGAATTGTAGGTCTTCAAGTCAGCAATATCCTTCTTGAGTTCATCCACACTCAGATTCTGTCTTACTTGCTGCAACTTCATGAGATGCAGTGAGTCCAGGTGAGCTGTAAGGATTGCCTTGGTACCAGCATGGGAAGTCTTCTGAATGGCCTGTTGGATAGAACTGATTTGTTTGACTAAGGAGACATTGAATTGCCCTGGTGTAGACTCCTGTTGCCATCTTGAAGGAATCACCATCAAACTATTACAATATTGACACTTAAATGTGGATATTTACAAAATAAATCACGTATCATTGATCCATACTTGTGGTGAACAAAAAAATAGGAGTTTAGTATATAATTTAATCAATAAATTCATAAATAATACAGTTAGCAAAGTAAGTGGTCTTACAGTTGAAGTTATGTGTTCCTCAAACACCTAACGGTCCTTGTCATACAGGCGTCGAGAATAATCATGTGGAGGGTTCTGCGTACACATTGCATAGACTGTACTGTTACACTCAGGTCTCTTGTTTTAATAATAGAAAGTGTGAGCTTCCATTTATCTCTTTTTGCTTAGTTATTTCAAGCTAACAGTGGTATCAGAGCCATTACAATAGCAGTAGCTATTTTTTGGTTTCATTTTGTCAATGGCATCAGATTCAAATTTTGTACAGCCGTCAATTCCACGTTTTGATGGTCACTATGACCATTGGAGTATGCTAATGGAGAACTTTCTTCGATCAAAAGAGTACTGGCAGGTCGTCGAATCAGGTGTGGTAACATCAATTGCAGCTACAGCTAAAGATATTGGTACATCTACACCTGTTGCCAGTGGAGTGTCTAAGGAGGCAGCAACATCCAAAGATGCACAAAAGGAGTTCGAGGCGCTGAAATGAAAAGATTTGAAAGCTAAAAACTATTTATTTCAAGCCATTGATCGGTCGATTTTGTAAACAATTCTTAGCAAAGAAACTTCCAAAGATATTTGGGATTCAATGAAGAAGAAATATCAAGGGTCTGCTAGAGTGAAGCGTGCACAGCTTCAGGCTTTAAGGAAGGAGTATGAGAATTTACAAATGAAGGATGGAGAATCGGTAACAAGTTATTTTGCGAGAACTATGGAGATCTGCAATAAAATGCGATTTCATGGTGAGAAGATAGAAGATATCAGTATTGTGGAAAAGATCTTGCGCTCCCTCAAACCAAGTTTTAATTATGTCGTGTGTTCTATTGAAGAATCAAATGACATAGATAATTATTCCCTTGATGAACTACAAAGTTCCTTGTTGGTCCATGAACAGAAGATGCATCGCAGTTCAAATTCCGAAGAACAAGCTTTGAAAGCTTCAACTTATGTCTCAAATTCAAGAGGAAGGGGTAGAATTTGTGGCAGCGGAAGAGAAGGTCGAGGTTATAAAGATGTAGCCCGGACGTTTCATACAAATGATGATCAACTTTATGGCAAAGGCAAAGGACGTCAACACTTTGATAGATCCAAGGTAGAGTGTTTTCGATGTCATAAGTTTGGTCATTATCATTCTGATTGTTATACAAGGCTGCCTAGTGATAAAAACAGGGATGAACGCTCAAATTTTACTGAAAAAAAAAGAAGTGGAAACCTTATTGATGGCTTTTCACAGTACTAAGGAATCTGAATCTGATCAATCAGATGTTTGGTTTGTGGATTCTGGATGCTCTCATCACATGTGTGGAAGTAAGTCTCATTTTTCTTATTTAAATGAAAGTTATACTTCTAGTGTAAGCTTTGGTGATTCATCTACTGTAAAGGTGATGTGAAAAGGAGATATTAATATTAAAACTAAGAATGGTTTTACGGAAATAATCTCTAATGTTATGTATGTTCGTGACTTAAAAAGTAATTTGTTAAGTGCTGGACAGTTGCAAGAAAAGGGTTATGCCATCACCATCTATAAGGGTGTTTGTGAGATTTATGATCCAAATAGAGGATCCATTGTTGTTGTTCCTATGAGTTCGAATAGATTATTTCCGTTGAAAATTGAATATGTTCAACCTTGTCTAGCGGCTGAATTAAAAGATCCGTCTTGGTTATGGCATTTTCGATATGGGCATTTGAGTTTGGTGGGTTAAAAACTCTCCAACTTAAGAATATGGTGACAGGTCTTCCTGAAATTAGTATTCCTTCTCAAATTTGTGAAGAATGTGCTGTTGGTAAACAACATCGGTCTCAATTTCTGAAAGAAAAGTCATGGCGTACAAAACAGGTTCTCGAATTAGTGCATTCTAATATTTGCGGTCCTATAACACCGATGTCTAGTGGAGGTAAAAGATACGTAATTACTTTCATTGATGATTATTCTCGGAAAACGTAGGTTGAGTTTTTACAGGAAAAATCAGAAGCTTTCAATGCATTCAAAAGCTTCAAGGCTTACGTTGAAAAAGAATCAGGCAAAGTTATAAAGACTCTTCGAACAGATCGCAGTGGAGAATATTGTTCAACTGAATTTACAACCTTTTGTGACACTCATGGAATTCGAAAGGAATAAACAGCTGCGTACACACCGCAACAAAATGGTGTTTCAGAAAGGAAGAATAGGACAATTCTCGATATGGTGCGAAGTTTACTAACAAAAGGAAAGATTCCGAAATCTTTTTGGCCTGAAGTAGTAAATTGGAGCGTTCATATTTTGAACATAAGTCCTACATTTGCTGTTCAGAATATGACTCCGGAGGAGGCGTGGAGTAAAAGGAAACCAGAGGTTGATCATTTAAAGATATTTGGTTGCATCGCCTATGCACATATTTCAGATCAGAAAAGAAAGAAATTAGATGATAAGACAGAAAAATGTGTCTTTCTTGGTGTAAGTGAACCAACCAAGGCTTACAATTTGTTTAATCCTTTAACTAAGAAGATCGTGATCAGCCGAGACGTTACATTCGATGAAGAAAACACTTGGGATTGGCATACGAAACAACCTGATGGAGTTCTACTTGATGATGAAGTTGAAAATCAACCAACTTTAGAAGCCCTAGTGATTAATAATAAGGCAATTCCAGAAACCTCGGTGCCTCAAAATTCATCATATTCAGCTCCCAAAGCTGCTGAAACTATACAAACAACTGGAGAAACAACTGATGCAACATTTCCGCCCCTACGCCGCACTCGAAGAAAACCAGCATGGTTAGAAGACTATGAGGTGAAAGAAGGTGAGAATTTCAGCAGTCATTTCGCTTTATTTTCAAACTGTGATCCTACATCATATGAAAGTGCTGTCAAAAATGTAAAATGGCAAAAGGCAGTGGATGCTGAAATAGAAGCCATTGAAAGAAATGATACTTGGGAGCTAACTGATCTGCCTAGCGGACACAAAACCATTGATGTGAAGTGGGTCTTCAAAACTAAACTGAATGAAAATGGCGAGGTCGATAAATACAAGGCACGCTTGGTGGCTAAGGGCTATAAACAAGATTATGGTATCGATTATAGTGAAGTTTTTGCACCTGTTGCTAGGCATGACACAATCAGATTGGTGACGACATTTGCAGCACAAAACTCATGGCCTATTTTTCAATTGGATGTCAAGTCAGCCTTCTTACACGGAAGCTTGGATGAACATGTATTTGTAGAACAACCTCGTGGTTATGTTAAGATTGGAAGTGAGAATAAAGTTTATCGATTAAAAAAGGCTCTTTATGGGCTAAAACAAGCTCCCCGAGCTTGGTATAGTCGCATTAAAGCTTATTTTTTAAAGGAAGGCTTTCATAAATGTCCATATGAACACACATTTTTTGTTAAAATAGGGAATGATGGAGAACTTCTTATTGTGTGTTTATATGTTGACGATCTTATATTTACTGGGAATGATGCTGGTATGTTTGAAGAATTCAAGAAAACTATGATGGCTGAGTTTGAAATGAGTGATCTTGGTATGTTGCATTAATTCCTAGGCATAAAAGTAGTGCAATCTGAAAAGGGTATTTTTATATCTTAAAAAAAGTATGTGCAAGATATTTTGGATAGGTTTGAGATGAAGCATTGCAATCCAGCAAGCACTCCAACTGAATTTGACTTAAAGCTCAACAAAGATCGTAATGGAACGAAGGTGGACAATACACTCTACAAGCAAATTGTTGGTAGTTTGATGTATTTAACTACAACAAGGCCTGATAGAATGTATTCTGTGAGTTTAATAAGCAGATACATGGAAAATCCAACAAAAATGCATTTGTTAGCTACTAAAAGGATCCTTCGTTACTTGCAAGGAACTAGAGATTTCGGGCTGTTCTACCAGAAGGGTGAAAAAGACTTATTTGGGTTTACCGACAGTGATTATGCAGGAGATCAGGATGATAGAAGAAGTACTTCTGGCTATGTTTTTATGTTGGGTACAACAGCTGTTTCATGGTCCTCTAAGAAGCAACCTATTGTCAACCTATCAACAACTGAGGCTGAATTTATTGCTGCAACAGCTTGTGCTTGTCAAGCAATCTGGTTGAGGAGAATTCTTGAAGAGCTGCAGGTAAAACAAGTTAAAGCCACTACAATCTTTTGCGACAACAATTCAGCAATCAAGCTTTCTAGGAATCCAGTTCTACACGGAAGAAGTAAGCATATTGACGTAAAATATTATTTTTTAAGATATCTTAGCAATGATGGAACAATAGAGTTGGTTTATTGTCGAACTGAAGACCAGGTTGCTGATATACAGACTAAGCCGCTGAAGGTGGCAACATTTGTGAAGTTGCGTGGGCTACATGGAATGTGTTCAGGTGCTAGTGTTCTGCGATCAAAATAGAATTATTATATTAAACTGATATTTGCAGATTTCAGTTTAAGGGAGGGTGTTAAAGTTTGTATTTTAATAACTGGTCTTTCTTAGAATTGATCAAGTCTTTAGGTGGTTTGTTACTTGTATTTCAGTTAGAGTAGTGTCTCTGATTTATAGGAAGTTGTGGGTAGTTGTTTCCTGATTCGTAGGAGTTATGATTAGTGGAAGTATCTGTAGTGTTTCTATAAGGCCTATATACTCAGGTTTCTTGTTTTAATAATAAAAAGTGTGAGCTTCCATATATATCTTTTTGCTTAGTTATTTCAAGCTAACAAGAGAGACGAGGGAGAGGGGGATAGAGAGAGACGAGGGAGGGAGGGAGAGAGAGACGAGGGAGAGGGAGACTTGTTGAGATGAAAACAAACCCAATAATTTTAATGAAATGAGCTTCCGCAGAATTGGCGAATGTGAGATGAGAGAGATGACAATATTGGGGTTTAGGGGCCTAATTAAGTAACGCAAGTGAGGCGAATAACAAAGAGTAAGCGTTAATAAAATGATTTTAGTATTTAACTCGTCTATGTACAATCTATCTATCTATCTATCTATACTATATTATATATATTATAATAGACGAAATATTAAAAGTTTGGTAGTCGGTCGGTCGGTATTTGCTGAAATTACTTAATTATCCTTCCTTAATTATTTTAATTTTAATTATTGGTCGATCAATTCCAATTCTAATTGATATTGAAGTCAACTTCCTTTATTACTTTACCAATTTCAATTCTATTTTATATCGAACTCTTTATCATTATAATTTATATTAAATTATATTATTACAATTTATATTTTATTTCATATCGAGTTCTATATTATTCTAATTTGTTACTTCAGGCCAAATTAAATTTAAGCAAACTAAATATAATTATTAAGATTTAGTTGATATATCATGTGAATCGGGTTAAGATAAAATAATACTACTATCCATCCTCCTAAAAAAATTATACTAATTAACTTGGATAAACAAAATAATATATTTTATTTATCCAGGATAAAGAAAATACATTATACAAATAATTCTGACTAACACAAAACTAAAATAAAAATACCATTCGCCCAACAAAAATAAAATCACATATATACTAATTGTTCAGTCTAAAATAAAATTATTTTATTGATCTAGACTTTTAAAAAATTAAAATTAAACTAAAAATAATTAGTTTGATTTGATCGATGTATTGGACATTGAGCTAAAATAAAATAATGTAAACCACTGATACAAGATAAATCAAATTAATATTAGATTAAGTGTAATTCGTATCCTATTGATGTAAACTACAAAAATTAAATTTTAATTAAAAATAAATATTATTTTTTTAAAAGTACACATAAAATTATCAATAAAACTATATCGTTCAATCAATAATATTGTCTTTTTCAGATATCTTATATAGAATTATAGTTAATCGATTAAGTAATCACCATGCTAAAATAATATTTTTTAAAGGTCCGGACATAATAGAGATATTATATTTTTACCCTCAATAAAATAATAATTTCTTTATAATAACATTTTCTCTCTTACCAATACTATCACTTTAAATAAGTTTAAATGTTCTAAAAAGTTATGAACATATATATCTACTAATATAATTATTATGAAATCATGTCATTTAAAGTTTTAAATGAATAAAATTAAGATTTGAATTCAATTTTTTTAAAAAAAATTATAATATTAAAAAAAATGTGCGTCCGTGCATTGCACATGTTTTAAGCTAGTTAGTATTAATAAACGATTATGCTATTATTTTTTTGTCACGAAACAACATAATTGCTAAATATAATAAAAATTTGCTCCATGCAGTAACCTGAATTTACACTTGTATCCTTACCTTACATTTTGTGCAATCCTTTGGAAAAAGAACAGAGCGGAATCCGAAGTAAAATTAAATTTGGTGTTTTTATTTTTCGTTTATCAAGATTTTGCTTTTTATGTTTATCTCAAAATATTTTATTTAGTTTTTTAATATTTTTTACTATTACTTTTTATTATTACCTAAAAATGTGACGGACACAAATTTTTGTTAAATATTTTAACACCAAAAATATTTTAAAGTTACTCCCTCTATTTTTTTAATTTTTTGCTTTGAATTTTGCACATATTTTAATATGTTTTGACCGCCTAGTTTGAATTATCGTTTGTAATTTTTTTTTAAATAAAAGTAGAAAAATTATATTTTAATTCATAAAAAAGAATTAAATTTAATTTCTAACTAGCCGGTTAATTCATATTGATATGTGTGTAACAGTCAAAGCGACAAATAAAAAAAACAGAGGGAATATATTTCTTTGTTAGAAAATAGATACCATTTAGGAGTCATTTTTTAGATCATTACTCATTTTTTTTTAATTTTCCTCTTCTAAAATTGAGTTTTTCCAGCTTATCAGAGTTTTTTCAGAGTTTGATCCGAGTCAAATAAAGAATCGAATTATGCCCGTGTAAACTAAAATCCGAACAGAATAAGATCCTAGTTGGAGTCTCACCAAGTACTCGTCCGAATAATCCCGAGTTTTAGAACACTAGACAAAAGTCAAAGTCTCAATAATAAAAAATAAAATACTGGACATGAATGCTAATGATATTAAATACACGACCATTTTTAAGATCAGTAAATTAAAATAATATAATTTTTAAATTATTGTGTAATTCTTTATATATGATGGTGATCTCTCTATATTGCTTAAATAAAATACCTAATAATATTTAATATTACAAATATGCAAATTGGAATTTAAAGTTATATAAGTAACAAATAAAAAATTAATTTGATAAAATAAACAAATAAGAAGAAAAGTATGTGTCCGTCGACATGCACTCACAAAGGAGAATTACACTGAAGGACGTTAATTAAAATTGGGTGTCTCAATAAAAGTACAAAATTCTAGTCTAAATGTACATTCAATGAGGTAGCAAATATTAAATATCATGAAGGTTTTGATTGTAATTTCTCATTACCGCACGAATTAAATTTTTATTGTATTTAACACCATCCTTAATAAAACGATTTTATTATTTAACTATATAGTTGAGACCGGAGAATTCTATTAATTTAGAGAGGTATTAATTAATCGATAAATTAATAATTATTAATTTATAGAGAATTTTCGGTAGCAAACAAAATTAACTTTTGATTAAATTTTTATTCACATAAATTTAAATAAAATTAATTTTACAATTTATATTTTATACTTAATTCAATTAATTCAATGTATATGAATTTAGAAAGTCAATGTAATGTACAATATATTAGATTCAAAGTCCATGTAGTGTATAAGTTAAATTTATTGTATTTTACATAGAAAATATTCAATGTATATTAGGAAAATTCAAAGTACATGAATTAATTTAATTCATTGTATTTTACATAGAAAGTATTCAATGTATGTGTAGTCATAAAATATATTATATATACTGTATATACTAGATTGGGAAAAAATTATACAAACAAAACAATGGCTTCTCATCTAAAAGGTGTCACAAAATCAACAATGACGGATGAAACAAGAAAAACATTATGTGAGTATAGAAGAGATTGCAAACACCATATAGTGTTGAAGATGATCTTGAAGACGATACAACACCGTTGGAGCCGGTTACACGTAAAGAAGCACTCAAGGCATCAAAAATGCTTAATAACTTTTTGATGCAACATGAAAGCACCACACCCGAGCTTTTGGATGCAATAAGGAAGATTAGGGATGAGCTTCATGTTGATTTAAATTATATGAAAAAGCAAACTATAATTGAAACATATTTTACAAAGATGTAATAGCTATATTTTTATGAATATAAGGGAATTATTAATTTATAGTTTTATTGGGACCATATTTTTATACAGGGTTTTCAAAAAAATTATTATCTTATTATCTTATCGAAATTGATCATTTTTTGAACTGGCCCAAGTCGGGACCAGACAAAATTATTAATTTAGAGAGATTATTAATTAATCGAGTATTAATTTACAGAGGTTTTACTGTAGTCTAAATGTACATTCAATGAGGTAGCAAATATTAAATATCATGAAGGTTTTGATTGTAATTTCTCATTACCGCACGAATTAAATTTTTATTGTATTTAACACCATCCTTAATAAAATGATTTTATTATTTAACTCGTCTATGTACAAGTAGTAATAGTAAACGATTCTGCTATTATTTTTTCTGTCACAAAAAAACATAATTGCTAAATGCTGTAAAAATTTGCTTCGTGCAATAACTTGAATTTACACTTGTATCCTTACCTTACATTTTGTGCAATCCGTTGGAAAAAGAACAGAGAGGAATGCTAAATAAAATTAAATTTGGTGTTTTTATTTTTCGTTTATCAAGACTTTTCTTTTTATGTTTATCTCAAAATATTTTATTTAGTTTTTTAATGTTTTTTACTATTAATTTTTATTATTACCAAAAAATGTGATGGGCATAATTTTTTTTAAATATTTTAACACCAAAAATATTTTAAAGTTACTCCCTCTATTTTTTTTAATTTTCACTTTAACTTTTGTACACATTTCAATATGTTTTGACCACCTAGTTATATTTATCGTTTGCAAAAATCTTTTTTTGAATAAAAGTAGAAAAATTATATTTTAATTCATAAAAAAAATTAAATTAAATTTCTTATTAGCTGGTCAAATCATATTGATATGTGTGAAACAGTCAAAGCAACAAATAAAAAAACACAGGGAGTATATTTCTTTGTTAGAAAATAGAACCCACTTAGGAGTTGGTTTTTGGATCATTACTCATTTTTTTAATTTTTCTCTTCTAAAATTGAGTTTTTTCTTAAGTAATCCGAGTTTTTCCCAAGTTTGATCCGAGTGAAATATAAAATCGAGTTATGCCTGTGTACACTAAAATCCGAACAGAATAAGATTCAGAATAAGATCCGAGTTCGAGTCTCACGGAGTACTCGTCCGAATAATCCCGAGTTTTTGAACACTAGACAAAAGTCAAAGTCTCAATCATAAAAAACAAAATAATGGACATGAATGCTAATGATATTAAATACACGACCATTTTTAAGATCAGTAAATTGAAATAATATAATTTTTAAATTATTGTGTAATTTTTTATATATGATGGTGATCTCTTTATATTGCTTGAATAAAATAACTAATAATGTTTAATATTACAAGTATGCAAATTGGAATTTAAAGTTATATAATTAACAAATAAAAAAATTGATTTGATTAAAAAAAAAATAAGAAGAAAAATATGTGTCTGTCGACATGCATTCACGGGGGAGAATTACATTGAATGACGTTGATTAAAATTGGGGGTCTCAGTAAAAGTACAAAATTCTAGTCTAAGTGTACATTTAATGAGGTAGCAAATATTAAATATCATGAAGGTTTTGATTGTAATTTCTCATTACAGCAGGAATCAAATTTTTACTGTATTTAACACCACACTTAATAAAACGATTTTATTATGTAACTCGTTTATGTACAAGTAGTATTAGTAAACAATTATGATATTTTTTTTATCACAAAAGAATCGAAATTCATTAAACACGCAAATCGTTCAAAAGTATATGATGAAATTTAGGGTGGACTGTTATACCCAAACAATCTAACAGTAAAATTATAGAATGGGGTTGAATGTAATTCTTGGTTTCTTTTCAATCTTTAAAATTTCTTACAAATATAAATATGACTGTGTATGAATATGTTAAGTGCGGAAAAGAAAAATTCAAGTATTCATACACAAAATAAATAAACAAAGATGTTTAAAAACTGTTTGGTGAATTGTTGTTTCCACCATATATATATATATAAATGTAGAAGATCTCTGTGATGCAAAAAACACACAGTTGCTTACAAGTAAATTTACAGAAAGAGAACTTAGAAATTTTTAACAGATTATGCCTTATCTATTTCTCAGTTCTTTCTCGATTGATATTTTTCTACTTGCTACTCTTGGTTTATATATCACCAAGTTACATGTGAAAAAGACAAACTAATAAAATAAACATGTCTAAGTCCAATCACATGTTTCTTCATTTCTCCATCCAACATCTTTGTATTTCTTCAAGTTAGCATGGAAATGGAAATGCTTCTTGATCTTCATAATCCTGATTACAGGCTGCCACATTCCTTTTGCATACAATCAACCCATGTGACTGTCAAGTCAATATCAACTCCTATTTGAATTTGATATCCGTCGAGACTCTGTTGGATCATCCGTCGAGACTCTATTTGATCATCCGTTGAGTTGAATGAGACTTGGGTCATCCGTCGAAGCCTTGTAGAAACATCCATTGAAAGTATTTTCATAGCAGTTGACTCAATTTCACTTATGCAAAATTACAAGGCATCTAATATATACAATTAGCCAACCTATTTTACATATCATTCTTGTAGTCAACATGACTTAAAATATTATACAACTTCTAATCCTCTAAGACATTACAGTACACAGGAATGTGTTACAAAAACCTATTTTACCATAAGCTACTCTTTCAACGGATGACAAGTAAGATCATCCGTTGAAAGCTGTAATTATACTTAATTAAATCTACTAAGGTATTTTGGTAAAATATCATCAAGCCTACAACATATTCCTAACAATCTCCCCAAATTCATGTCTACTAGAATTGTAGGCATAAATTTAGAAGGACTTGATGATAAAAAAACACCCTAAACAAAAAGATTGTTCAATAGCAGATAAAATAATAAGTGCTGCAAATTTTATTGGAAGTTGACAAAAGAAAGTTCACACAAGTCTTTACAAACTTTGTTCAAGGTGCTCCTTTAGTCTGAGCAAATTAATCTTTTCTCCTTGAGTGTCTAGTCTTCTTTCCCAGTTTTTCATTGTTCTATTCAATCTGGTGTTGGAGTTGTCTGTAGAACTCAGATTCATCTTCATTAGATTGATCCAACATCTCCTGCATTTCCTTGAGAGTTTCATTGCTTGAAATCTTTAGCTGATCTTCTAATCTGAAAAATCTTCTGGTGTTCTTTTCATCCTTGAAATCCATTAGCCAATATGGCCTCAAGTGCACTCTATTCCCAGTGTAAGGAATGGTTAAGACTCTTGGTAGTGCACTTGGATCTCTCCAGCTTTGTCTTATTTTTTCAATTTTGTTAAGTATCTCCATTTAGCCACCATGGTGAATCCAAAGTTTTTCTTGATAGTAGAGAATACTTTTACTAAGATAGAGTAGTCTTCGTTGAGAATTCTGTGAAGAGGCCAAGTGAATTCCTTTTCACCCTTGTACCTGAACACTAATCTTTCTGGGAGTCTGTTGTGGGCATCAATAGCTCTCACTTCATTCATCTCATCCAAGTAAAGATTTATGTATGAAAACTCCTTTATGTCACAAATAAAGAGCAGATCTCCTTTGTTGACTGTTGGTTTGGGTTTGGATAAGGCTTTAGATTTAAATGGGATATATTTGACTGACTTCTTTGGTATGTTCTTTCTTCTCTTTGAGGAGGTTGGAATAGGAAGATTAAGCTCTGGAATAGGTAGGCTTTCCCATTCTTTTGGTTCATCCTTGGGAATAATTGGTTCACCATGAAAATTCACACCAGGATGGACCTTGATTTTAACTTGCTCCAGTGTGGGCATAATTGGTTGATTTGTAGTAGTAGACTGAGTTGGCTTTAGTTCTATCTATTCTTCTTCAAATACCAGCTTCCTTTTGGCTCTTACCTTCCTATACCCCTTTCCTGATTTCTGCTTTGGTTCCTCCAGCTTCTCAGTTTGAGTTAATGTAGCAGGCTTCTCACTTTCTGACTTGGTGACAGGCTTCTCAACTTGTTTCTTTGCTTCTAAGGCAGCCTGTCTTTTCTGAGATTTGAGCTTTAACTTTTCTTCTCTCTTGGCTTTTGCAAATTGAGAATATCCAACCATCATACAAATCAGTTTGCCATTTTTGTAGATTTTAGCAATTCTTTTCTTCAAGACTGAGTCTCTTAGATCTTTATGATTTGCAATAGAGTGACCGAGCAACTTCTTTTTATCAGGTTGAGGAGTTGCATAGACTAGGTACAAATGATTTTTGCTAGAATATTTTGATGAATGATTCTTGGGCTTCAAAATCACAGTGGCCTTTTGATGTCTTTTTGTTGAGGTTTGACCTTTTTCCATATTCCTCAAGCTCATTTCACTTATTGGAATCTGTCTCAATTGTGTGAAGTTCTTCACAGATTTATCTTAATTTTCAATTGGACCAAAAACCTTTTCAATTTTCTCATCAATTGTCTTCATTTGTTCTTTCAGCTTGAGTTCAGCTGCTACAATATTGATCAAGTCAATACTGTCTAGTACCGGTGGCTTTGAGAAAGTAATGGCTGGAACAATTACTTTGCTGATTTGAAAGTGCACATTCTCCCCCTCATTAACTTGGACAATTGCATCCTTCTCTCCCTTTTTGTCATCATCAAGTAATGCAGGGGGTGGAGTTTGAGCAACCACCAATTTTTAGAAAAGGAGTGTCTGATGGACTTGGTTCAGAAGCACTTTGGTGATTGAATGCTCTACCGCTGTCAGCCTAGAGTCCAAAGAATCAATTTTGAGACTCAAGTCATAGTCCTTCCTGAGTTTCTGATGGATGTCTTTCATTGTTGATTCAGGAAGTTTATGTCCCATTCTGTCATTGATATCCTTCTTGACTTGATCAATGTTGGTCTTGATGTCATCCATATCTTGACTCTGTTTGAGAGATTGAATCTTGTGCAGTTGTAGAGATTCTAGATGGTCTTGGAGAAGATGCTTGGTATTGGCATCTGTGGTGGCTTGAAGAGCTGATTGAGTTTGATGGATAAGCGTGAATATAGTAGATTTGAAATGATTATCAGTGCAGTCCTTGGTAAACATCCAGGCTGGAGTGCTTGTGGTTGAAGTAGGTCCTGCATCTACCCTTACATTCATGCCATCATCTTCCTCATTAGAAGCATCTCCAAGAGAGCCACTAGAATCTAACTTAAGATCATCGCCAGCTGTAGGTGGAATAGTGTTGATTGCATCTTTGGCTCTTAACATAGAAGCTGAGTGTGCACCAAGTTTAATGTCCTCTCAGCATCCTTATTTCCCTGTCCATCTAGAATTTGATATGCTGGAACATGATGAGTAAATGCCTCAGCATCAAAGGAGACATAATTTAAAATAGCTTGATATTCTTGCTGAAATAGTTGCTACTTTTCTGCATCATTGACATCCCTTAACTCACTAATAATGGGATCTTCCCATTCTGTTGTACCTGCTTTTCTCTCATTATCTCTCTTTTCTTGCATCAAGGGCTCCCCTTGGATTCCCATCCTCACACCCTCACCTTCACCATCTAAGGCGGGACTCCTCTCACTCACTTTTGCCATGCTGGAAGAAATAACATCCATTTGATCACTCTTTTCCTCTCTTTTATCTTGAGAGCAACTCAGCCTCTCACTCAGTCACTCCATTCCCTCAATCCTAAGAGTAACTGAACAACCACTAAGTCATCTTCATTAATAACATGTTTTGAAAGTTCAAGTTGTGTAGAGACTTCCAACGGATGAGAAACATCCGTCGAAATAGTAGTTGTGAATGTCTACGGATAATTGCTGTGAAGCTTATCCGTCGAGAGACAATCACTAGTCGACGGATGAGGAATATCCGTCGAGAGAGTAGAAATGATAAAGTTAGGAGTTGAAACTACTGTAGAATCCATGGTGATTGAATTGAGATTATGCATAGATTTTTCAGTAGAATCAGAAAGAAATGGCAAATAAACCAACAAATCATCTATAAGATGATGCTCACTTGCTTTGGATTTTGGCTCCTCCATGAGTTTCAAAGATGGAGAATCAGGAATTGATGTGTTTATCATGTCCACATCCAGTGAGTTTGTGGGAGAATTGTGTGTATGAGGTGTTTCAATTGTGAGAGATTTTGGCTGTGACTCCACATTTATTGGAGCCACATCAACCTGACTTTGTGATGGTGCAATAACTGAGTCTTGAACTACAGTTGGAACTGTGTGTGCACCCTATGACTCCACCATAGGTTTAGATTTATTCTTTCTTATATAAGTTTGAGTTTGGTCAGTGTCCCTTCCCCTTTTGGCATGTGCTCTTGGTTGAGAGCTTGTTTCAATAGTCACATCCTTTTGGGAGGATGAAACTAGCAATGAGCTTGATTTCTTATTAAGCACTATATTCTGTTCAGAGACTGCAATGTGGCTGGTTTGGGTCACACTTACCTCACTCTCCTTATCCTTAGAGTTTCTTTGATTTTCACCCTGTCCCTCACCTTCCTTACCATCCTTCACACTCCCCTCTAATTCTTTGGTAGTTTTTGAAACTAGTTTCTTTTAGAGGAACTAGAGTGGGGTTTTTTTGACTTGGTTTTTGAAATCTTGGATTTTGTGGCTTAGGTAGACATCTGTTTGGTCACTGTCACAGATGCCATAACCACAGTAGTTTGCAAAGAAACTTGAGGTTGGGTTGGGTTTCCTTTTGTGATGATTTTGCAAAGAAACTTAAGCTTTTCCAGATGATTTTTGAGATGGGTTGGGTTTCTTTTTATGAGGCACCTTAGGCGGTGCCGATGAGTATTGTTCGCGAGTTTTACGCGAATGCGAAGGCGGAAAGGAATGGTTATTCTTTGGTGAGGGGGTTGACGGTGGATTATAGCGCTGAGGCTATTCGCCGGGTTATCAACCAACCAGTGAGGCAACCATAACAGGAGGATTGGGTTACAGAGACAGGGGATGATTTTGACTTGGATTTGATATTGGCCACGTTGTGTGTTCGAGATACGCAGTGGAAATTTAAGAGGGGGTCGAACGAGTATGCTAACTTCCCCGCTTCTTGCATGAACCGGTTTACTCGTGCATGGAACGCTTTTATCTGTGCGAACATCATGCCTTCATCTCATGTGCATGACTTGACGATCGATAGGGTGAAGTTGTTGTGGGGGATCTTACAGGGTGATTATGTGAATCCTGGCTCGGTGATTTATCAGGGGATTATGAGGTTTTGCAAGGAAACACTACGGGTTCTATCCCATATGCCTCAATTGTGACGAAGCTATGTGTGGCGGTGGGAGTTCATTGGCCCGCACACGAGCAGCTTCAGATTTCGAGCGCCCCCATTGACAGTTCGACGATTCTGAGCGTGCAGGAGTGGTACAGTGGGAAGACGGATGAGAAGGGACTGGGTTACACCTTTCTGAGTGGCTAGCCAGCCGATCAAACATACGCTGGTGGTTTTTCACAGGCACGTAGTGAAAGAGATATGTTCTAAGTCTAATCATGTATGATGATTTAGAAATAACTTTTATGTAATTTGTTTGATTTCAATTATATTAATAAAAGACTTGTTTTGTTTTTTATTACGGGCTTTATCTATTTAAGTGTTTAAATAAGATATGCCATACATAAAGCTTTTTATGGATTATGATGAGATCATAATAATGAGACCGAAAAGATGATAACTCTGAACTTAAATAGTTCCTGGTCGTAGGATTACTAACTGGTAGTTAGTAATCCGCAAAGATTGGTACATACTATGCTTGCTTCATTATGAAGGATGTCTGTACTCATAGACATTTGTGTGGTGATACTACAGCTAGTATGTAGGTGCTTATTATATAATAAGTTCACTGAACATGACTCGCACAGCTGAACAACTGATGGAGTTCACTCACGTGTCAGCAGTTGTTCATATAGTGATAGTTGCACAAGTGTCCTTAGAATTAAGGTCATCATAGTCATCTTGTGTACACCGAACTATACTTTGGTTTAGTTTTTAGTCTCCAGGGACAATAATAAGGGCTCTTCTGGCTGTAGGGATTTGTACACGAAGATAGTGAATGATCAATAAAGGATCTACCCCTTCTAGTGAAGGAAGAGAATGTTCTATGCTGGTCCACTTATGCTAGTTCAAGAATCTCTGGCCAGAGTGAATGTAATTAGAAAGGAGTTTCTAGTTCACATTAATTAGAACTAAGCATAGTGAATGGGAAATCATATGATTAAATTTGATAGGCTTGACACAAGATCCCTGCCTTGTATTTAATCGGTACATTGCAGGGTAGAAGGAATGGATTGTACGGTAATTATTCACTGAATAGGTTCTTGGTATTCTAAGCAGTGAATTCGTATTATCCGGATAGTCGCGATATGCTGAGAAGTATCCCTCACGATGTAGAATAAATATGATTAATTTATTAATTAATCATATTTAATGAATTAGAGAATTTATATAAATAATGATAAAATAGTTTTATTATTATTATTATTTATTTCTACTACCGGCTTAATATTGAATCTACAGGGTCACACCATAAAAGAGATTGATTTAATGGTGAAGGAATTAATTAATAATGGCTGGTAATTATTTATTTATAAAATAAATAATTAATTGGCAAATTTAATAATTGATTAAATGAGATTTAATTAATTATAAATTTATTAAGAAAAGTTTTTAATATTATTAATTAAGAATTTAACTTTTGGAAATTAAATCAAGTGAGAGAATTATTTTCTAAAGTGTTTATTAAAAGGATTAATGATTAAAAGGTGTTTTATTTATTAGTTGATTGATTAGTGAGAATAATCAATTAAAGGGTTATTAATAATAATACTTAATGGGAAATTTTCAGCTGAATTTTTTTGCCTATAAATATACTATTATAAACCCTATTTGCCTCAACTCAAAAAACCCTAATTTTTAAGAAGAAAAGAAAAAGGAGGCAACCTTAATTCTCTCTCGTCCTACTTTCATTGCTTCGATCTCTTGTTGGATACCGGTGGAGTGCTTCACACTTGAGGAACAGCTGCTAGGGATCTCCGTTCATCATTCTTGGATCATTTTTAAAGGTTAGTAATCGATCCCTCGATTTATTCACGATTTGTATGCGATTATATGGGTTTTATGCGTTTTGATTGTAATCAACGCTTCCGTGTATGCATAAATCCCAACAATGGTATCAGAGCATAGGTTCTATGCATCTAGATTCGTGATAAAAATTTTAGAATTTTATTATGTTGTATGAATTTTTTATCGATTTATTCGTGTTTGAGGTTATATTTGATTTAATTATGAATTAAATATAAATAAATTAAAAAAATATTTTTAATACTAAAATATGATTCTACAATTGTTGTTGATCAATATGATATTTTTTATGATTTTTTGATATATAGATTATTTATTTATGATTTACGAAAGTATTTTAAAAATTGTTTTAAGAAAAACATAGATAAATAATCTGTATATAATTTGTGTGATGATTACTATAATCATTGTGCCAATGATTGCACGGTGTTCAGTGCGCTACTAAATTTATAATTCAGAAAAAGAAAAGGAGTTGAACGGGAGTACAATGAGTACAGTGTGCAGGTGGCCGTCTGATTGTCAGGCGTGTGTGTCACACGCGCGCGTTTCTGAACGCGCAACAGCTTTGCGCCAGGATTTTGTTTTGGCTCGTACGGACGCGTCCGAAATCCGATTGAGACGTTAATATATCGTTGGATTCATTTTTTCGAAACGCACCTGATGGAATTATTTAATATTTTTAATAAATTTATTTGTAACTGATTATATCCCTTAAAGTGTATTTAATGCTTTATTTGATAATATTAAATGCATGATTAATTCGTACATTAGTATATAATTGCGCTACATATTATGTCAAGCCTAGATATATGTTCTTTTATATTTTTATATGTGATATATGCTTGAGTTATCATGCGATGATAGATTTAGGTGAACTTAGTTGACATAAGGCGTATGTTAGACGATCTAGGCTTAGTGGAAGTATTCCATGATAATAATATAAATATTATGAATACAATCATGAGATTCTTATGTTTATGAAACATAGAATGAAATTTTATTTTGATGTTGGATATGGAAATTCTGGCCAGGCCGTTGGATTTTAAGCGGGACCGATATGACCCCTCCGACCACCTGGGAATTGTCCATTGATATATCATTATTTTATTTCGTTCAAGAAAAAGAGAATCTCTTTATAATTTGATTGTGGTTGTAACATAATATAATCCCTCATAAAATAATATCAAGTAGTAAATTGGCCAATGACATAACGGGATTGTGTCGGTCATAGCCTTCCAGCATAATAGAAAGTAGAGTTCTTATATTGAGACATTGTCATTTCGTGCTACAGTCGAGGGCTTTGTTTTGTGATTAAGAGATGCTTTTCTATCACATGAGATGTGTATGATAAATTGGGTTCCAGTGATCGTTACGTGCCACAACCGTGGCTATTGGAAGTTTAATTTAATTATACAAGATGTTGGGTTTGACTTGACTTAGAATATTGAGTGAGTCGTGCTACAGCCGAGACTCAATAATTCAAGAGGCTAAAATATTATAGGGAATAACATGAGATGTAATTGACAAGAGTTGTTTACCTATAGAACATCACATTGCGTTTCATGCCACAGCTGAGGTGATGTAATGGAAAATATGATCCTTATTCTCACTAGCGTTATGAATGCTAAGTTATACATTTAGAGGGTTGTATAACATAAATTAAATAGTGGGAGCCACCAATGGATAAAGACCCGATTCATATGGTGGAGTAATAATTGAATTATTTATGTGCTTATGTTGTTATATGTTTTCATTTTTAGATTTTATAGATATCATGTCTTCTGCACTATCACTCCGTAGCAGACTTGATGCTAATAAGTTGACTGGTCCCAACTTTGCTGATTGGCTTCGAAACTTGAGAATTGTTCTTAAGTCTGAGAAGATGGGCTATGTGCTAAACTCACCATTGCCTAAAGCCCCCGATGATGATGCAACTAGTCAAGAGCATCAAGAATATCATAATTGGATAGATGAGGCAAATGTTGCCCAATGTATTATGTTGGCATCTGTGAACCCTGAGCTTCAGAAGCAACATGAGCACATGGATGCATACATTATCCTAGTGCATCTACAAGAGTTGTATGATGTAGAGGGGGGACAACTCGATATGAGATATCAAAAGAGTTATTCCGCAGTAAAATGGCAGAGGGGACATCTGTGAATGACCATGTGCTCAAAATGATCAATTTGATTGAAAGTTTGGGGCAACTTGTTTTTTGCCATGGATGGGGAGCTGAGCCAAGACTTGGTCTTGCAATCACTTTCAGATTCATTCTCGCAGTTTGTTGTAAACTTTCACATGAATAAGATGGATGTCAGCTTTCCTGAACTTCATAACATGTTGAAAACTGCTGAGTCGAATTTTCCTTCGAAGAAGAGTTCTGTTCTTCTTATTTGAGAAGGCTCAACTTCCAAGAAAAGGAAGAGGATCTTTCCCAGGAAGAAAAAAAAGATTGGTGAGAGTAAGCCTACTCCAACAAAGGCTAAAGTAGATCCCAAAAGCAATGCTATTTGCTTCTACTGTAATAAGGTGGGTCACTGGAAGAGAAACTGCAAGGCTTATCTTGCAGAGTTGAAAAAGAAGAAGGCTAGTGAGACTACCCCTTCTGATTCAAGTATGTTTATGATCACAGTTAATATGTCACTAAGTCAAATTTCTACTTGGGTATTAGATACTGCCCGTGGTTCTCATATTTGCATTTCTTTGCAGGGACTAAAAGGAAGTAGGACTCTTGAAGAAGATGAGGTGATTCTACGTATGGGCAATGGAGCAAGGGTTGCCGCCAAATCTGTAGGATCATTTAGTTTACATATGCCTACGGGCAAGACTATTATTTTGAATAATTGTTAATATGTTCCTTCTATTGTAAGGAATATTGTTTCTATTCCTATGTTGGATTTGGATGGTTTTTCATTTATTATTAAGAATAATGAATTTTCTATTCTCAGAGATAATGTTGTTTATGGATGTGGTACTTTAAATAATGGTTTGTATGTATGCGACTTAGGAAATGATTTACTTCAGATTGAACAAACTAATAAAAGAAAATGAGATGATAAAAATCTGACCTATTTATGGCACTGTAGGCTAGGTCAAATTAGTGAGAAAAGATTACGCCCATTACACCAGGATGGGTTACTTGAACCATTTGATTTTGAATCATATCCAGTATGCGAATCTTGTCTCATGGGTAAGATGACCAAATCTCCATTTACTAGACATGGAGAGAGAGTTGCAGACGTGTTAGGCTTGGTACACACAGATGTATGTGGACCAATGTCAACACAAGCTATGGGAGGATTTTCATACTTCATTAGTTTTACGGATGATAAATCCAGATTTGGATATGTGTATTTAATGAAACACAAGTCTGAAGCTTTTGAAAAGTTCAAAGAGTATAGATATGAACCAGAGAAACAAACCAAAATGAGTATAAAAGTTCTTCGATCAGATCGAGGAGGTGAATACTTAAGTGGGGAGTTTCTAAATCAACTCAAAGAAAACGGTATACTATCACAATGGACACCTCCTGCAACTCCACAATTGAATGAAGTTTCTGAAAGGAGGAACCGGACTTTGTTAGACATGGTTTTGTCCATGATGAGCTATACAGATCTTCCAGTATCCGTTTGGGGTTATGCCTTAAAAACTTCAGCATATTTACTGAACAAGGTACCTTCTAAATCTGTTCCGAAAACTCCATATGAGATATGGAAAAGAAGGAAGCCAAGTCTTAAACACATTAAGATTTGGGGATGTCCATCTTTTGTCAAGAAAGTTGAACCTGAAAAGTTGGAATCAAGATCCGTAAAATATAGGTTTGTGGGATATCCAAAAGAGACTTTAGGATATTACTTTTATACCGAACAAAGGGTGTTTATTTCCAGATATGCGACCTTCTTGGAGAAACAGTTTATCCTTGAAGGGAACAGTGGGAGCAAGGTTGAACTTAATGAAGTTCAAGAAGCACAACCTACAACGGTTCAAGAGGAAGTACCTATTCAGAAAGTACAAACTTCTATAAAACTGCCTGTAAGTAGGTCAAATAGGGTGTCTCGTCAACCTGAGAGGTATTATGGTCTTGTCATTGAGAATGACAATGACTTGTCACTTATTGATGGAGAAGACCCTATGACCTATGATGAGGCTATGAGTTGTGATGACTCAGAGAAATGGCAGAGTGCCATGAAATCTGAAATGGACTCCATGTATGCCAACCAAGTGTGGACTCTGGTTGAGGCGCCTGAAGGTGTTAAGCCTATTGGGTGCAAGTGTGTATATAAGAGAAAGATTGGAGCAGATGGCCAGGTGGAGACCTATAAGGCTAGGCTAGTGGCAAAAGGATTTAAACAAAGACAAGGGCTGGCTTTGATGAAACCTATTCGCCAGTAGCCTTGCTTAAATCCATTCGGATTTTCTTGCGATTGCGGCTTACTATGACTATGAGATCTGGCAAATGGACGTGAAAACGGCCTTTCTCAATGGGAAACTTGAAGAGGATGTGTATATGGAACAACCAGAAGGATTTATTTCTAATGGAAATAAATATCTAGTTTGTAAGCTGAATCAATCCATATACGGACTGAGGCAAGCTTCTCGCACATGGAACACCCATTTTGATGAGACAATCAAAGATTTTGATTTCATCAAAAATATGGATGAACCATACATCTACAAGAAGGTTAGTGGGAGTACGGTAACATTCGTAATACTGTATGTGGACGACATACTTCTCATTGGAAATGATATACCGATGCTTCAATCAGTCAAAGTGTGGCTATCTAAGAACTTCACGATGAAGGACTTGGGAGAGGCATCTTACATTCTTGGAATGAAGATCTATAGAGATAGATCAAAGAGAATGTTAGGCTTGAACCAAAGTACGTACATCGAAAAAGTGCTAAAGAGACATAGCATGGAAAACTCCAAGAGAGGACTCATTCCCATGAGCCATGGAGTTTCTCTTTCCAAGAAAATGTCTCCAAAGACATCTGAGGAGAGAGAGCGTATGAGTAGGATTCCTTATGCTTCTGCAATAGGATATATCATGTACGTGATGTTATGTACTCGGCCTGATGTTGCTCACTCACTTAGTGTGACAAGAAGATTTTAGTCCGATCTAGGTGAAGAATACTGGAAAGCGGTTAAAAACATCCTGAAGTACTTGAGAAGGACTAAGGAAATTTTTCTAGCTTATGGTGGCTCTGAGTTGAAAATAGAGAGGTATACAAACTCTAGTTTTCAGTTAGAAATAGATGATAGTAAATCCATGTCAGGGTATGTGTTTACCCAAAATGGTGGGGCAGTTAGTTGAAAGAGTTCCAAACAGTCAACGACGGCTGACTCCATAGCGGAAACAGAGTATATAGCTGCAAGTGAAGCTGTAAAAGAAGCTGTTTAGATAAAGAAATTTGTTTCTGAGTTGGGAGTTATTCCTAGCATAGAAGAGCCAATAGTGTTGTATTGTGACAACAATCTGGCAATAACACAAGCTAAGGAACCAAGATCTTATAAGAATTCCAAGCATGTCCTGCGGCGCTTTCATCTAATTAGGGATATTGTCGAAAGAGGAGATGTCAACATCAAGAGAGTTGACACACATAACAACATAGCAGACCCTTTTAACAAAGCCACTTTCTCAAAGTCACTTTGATCGTCATAAAGACAAGATGGGTATTAGATACCAAAGTGATTGGCTTTAGTACAAGTGGGAGATTGAAAAAGATATGTCCTAAGGCCAATCATGTATGATGATTTAGAAATAACTTTTATGTAATTTGTTTGATTTCAATTATATTAATAAAAGACTTGTTTTGTTTTTTATTACTGGCTTTATCTATTTAAGTGTTTAAATAAGATATACCATAGTTTAGAGTAAAGATTTTTATGGATTATGATGAGATCATAATAATGAGACCTAAAAGATGATAACTATGAACATAAATAGTTCCTGGTCATAGGATTACTAACTGGTAATTAGTAATCCGCAAAGATCGGTACATACTATGCTTGCTTCATTATGAAGAATGTCTGTTCTCATAGACATTTGTGTGGTGACACTACAACTAGTATGTAGGTGCTTATTATAGAATAAGTTCACTGAACATGACTCGCACAGCTGAACAACTGATGGAGTTTACTCACGTGTCAGCAGTTGTTCACATAGTGATAGTTGCACAAGTGTCCTTAGACTTGAGGTTATCATAGTCATCTTGTGTACATCGAACTATACTTTGGTTTAGTTTTTAGTCTCCAGGGACAATAAAAAGGGCTCTTCTGGGTGTAGGAATTTGTACACGAAGATAGTGAATGATCAATAAAGGATCTACCCCTTCTAGTGAAGGAAGAGAATGTTCTATACTGATCCACTTATGCAAGTTTAGGAATCTCTGGCTAGAGTGAATGGAATTAGAAAGGAGTTTCTAGTTCACATTAATTAGAACTAAGCATAGTGAATGGGAAAGCATATGATTAAATTTTATAAGCTTGACATAAGATCCCTACCTTATATTTAATCGGGACATTGCAGGGTAGAAGGAATTAATTGTATGGTAACTATTCACTGAATAGGTTCTTGGTATTCTAAGCAGTGAATTCGTATTATCTGGATAGTCGCGATATGCTGAGAAGTATCACTCACGATGTAGAATAAATATGATTAATTTATTAATTAATCATATTTAATGAATTAAAGAATTTATATAAATAATGATAAAATAGTTTTATTATTACTTATTTCTACTACCCGCTTAATTTGAACCTATAAGGTCACACCATAAAAGAGATTGTTTTAATGGTGGAGGAATTAATTAATAATGGCTGATATTTATTTATTTGTGAAATAAATAATTAATTGGCAAATTTAATAATTGATTAAATGGGATTTAATTAATTATAAATTAATTAAGAAAAGTTCTTAATATTATTAATTAAAAATTTAACTTTTGAAAATTAAATCAATTGAGAGAATTATTTTCTAAAGTGTTTAGAAAAAGGATTAAGGATTAAAATGTGTTTTAATTATTAGTTGATTGATTAATGAGTATAATCAATTAAAGGGTTATTAATAATAATATTTTATGGGAAAATTTTCAGCTGAAAATTTTTGCCTATAAATATACTATTATAGACCCTATTTGCCTCAACTCAAAAAACCCTAATTTTTAAGAAGAAAAGAAAAAGGAGGCAACCCTAATTCTCTCTCGGCCTCCGTCCATTGCTTCGATCTCTTGTTGGATACCGGTGGAGTGTTTCACACTTGAGGAACAACTTTTAGGGATCTCCGTTCATCATTCTTGGATCGCTTTTAAAGGTTAGTAATCGATCCCTCGATTTATTCACGATTTGTATGCGATTATATGGGTTTCTGCGTTTTGATTGTAATCAACGCTTCCGTGTATGCATAAATCCCAACACGCAGAGCAGCGTAGCGGCATCAGGTTGGGGAGCCTAGTTCTTCGCAGCAACAGCAGCGAGAGGCTGAGGATAGTGCTGGTTTGGGTTCAGCGCAATATAGGCGACTTTCGAGGCGGATTGATGTGATGTACGAGTCACATAGTAGGTTTGCAAATAATCTCACCCTTGAGTTGGGAACAACTTTCAGGGCCACATGAGTTGACATTCAGTGGCCAGTTTTTGGTGAGGATGTTGTGTACCCGCCTCCTGACACTCCACCCGCAGAGGGTGATAAGGATTCTTCTTCCGAGTAGGTATGCCTTTATTCCTTACTATTACCTTTACTGAGGACAGTGAAAATTTTAAGTTTGGGGGTGGCAGTTAAAGAATATATTTATGTGAGTCCATATAGTTGCATATTCATGATAGTTTAGTTCATATAGTTTGCATATTTGTCATGTAGTTAATTGTTTTTGTTTTTGTTTTATGTATTTGTTATTATGTTAGTATGTTACATATAGTTGCATTTGCATTATAACATAATCCCTTAGGTTACTTTTCCGATTGATTTGTGATGTTGATGCCAGTGTAGTGATGTCGTATATAGGAATGTTAAGTCCTATTGATTTGATTTACATGCTAGAAACAAGAAAATTTTCAATAAGTCTTATAGGTTGCTTGAGTGCTAGATCATGATCATAATTTGTTTGCTTGTCGAGGTTTAATCACTTGTTTATGTCTAGAATTTATGATATTTCCTTAGTGGCGAAATAACATGGATATTTAAAAATTGGAGAAAAACATTGGATTTCATTGCTATTTGTGGTTAGGTGTCAAATGGCTAGTAGCCGGCTCATATTTATATGAGTAGTCTAGGGTTGAGCGAGATGGTGCGAAATACACTCATTCAGAAATTGTTGAAAAAAATGAGAAAAAATAGTAAAAAGGGAAAAAAAAGAAAAAAAATATGTGTTATGCATAATTGATTACGAGTGGGCTCTTTAATACTCGAGTTATTAAATTCTAGGGGACTTTGTGCCTAGTGACCTAAGGCTTGTTTAGTCTGGGATCCACTAACCAAACGCTCGCTACAGGGGTATAATTGCATAAATCTTTTATGGACCTCACTCATTGCACGATCAAATAAGCTTATATGTGTTTGTTATATGTTATAAATAAAAGCATGAATCCTTGTATAACTCCGATAAAATTGAAGTGTTATCAGTCATTTTGAGTTTATCGTTTATTCTGTTTATAACTTTGTGATTGCGTTGATGAGTGGTGAGTTATGATTATTGATCTAGTTGCGAGAGTATATCTGTTAAGCAATTGCACACATGCACGTTTTTGGCTTGTGAGTTGATTTGTGGAATTTGATTGAACTTTGTGTGAATAATTGCATTCATTGATATGTTGCTTATTGGTTGGTTTAGTTATTCTAAGGGGATCATTGCATTCATATTAGTTTCATTCATGCGTTTTTATTTCTTGTTTTTGAGTCATGCTTGAGGACAAATATCGATTCAAGTTTGGGGGGTGTGTTAAGTGGCATTTATATCCACTTTGAACGCTTCGTTAAGGCTCAAATTGGTGTTTTGTACTCAAGTTATTTATGTATTTGATGTGTTTTTGTAGTGTTTTGCATTTCGGGGCATACTCAGGAAGAAGGGTTGTTCTTGCATATTTTATACTTGGAAAAGTGTTAGGATGAAGCCTTGGTCGAGTGCGCGAAGAAACCAGCAGTTGAAAGCAAGAAATAAATAAGAAATCATTTTTTCCAGAAGCTCAGCGCGACCGGGCTACACTTGGGAGCGGCCGCGCCATACTCAACGCGGGCGCGCTGGATCCCAGGGCGGCCGCGCCAGGTCATTTTTCCAGAATCCTGTTTCTAATAGATTACTGATCTGCTGGACTTCTGGACGATTTGGGCTGATATATAATGATTCTTTGAAGACGTATTTCATAATGAAGATTAAGAAGAAGACAAGAAGAAGACCTAATAGCACAAATTCAACGAAGGAGAAGAAGAACTTATTTTACTTGTGATTCTTTGATTGAGTTATAATCTTGGATGCTCGCTTTCTTTATTGTTGAACCTATTACTCTTGTTTACGTACTTTGTGATTACTCTTGTTTACGTACTTTGTGATTTATTCAGTTTATAAAGACCTTGTTTATTATCATGCTTTCTTTGGAACCCATGATGATGATGAGTTCGGTCATGAACTAATCATTATCGTGGGGTTCTAACGGATTTATTTATGGATTTCTATAGTTAAATTGTTTCGATATCTTAGTATTTGGTGATTGTATGATATCCTGGTATTGGTTGTGCTTAATCGTCTTATGTGCGTCGCGAACATATAAGATAGCGTGTGAATCTCTATTGAAGCGACAGTGAATATAGAAATTTAGAACTTGCCATACTAGCATAGGTTCATTTAATTGTTATACATGAGTCATAGGTAATTTTAACCATCTTACTTGCCCTATGTAATCACGATAGATAACTTGTTCATTAAACCTTTATGTTATCAAATTCTATAGACATATAGGGTCTCAACATATTTGGTGTATATTCAACTTCTATCTCTTTTGTGGATGTCTGGTAGTAGGGTATTCGTGCAACGAAAGTTGGCGTTTACTAGTTTTGTGTTATCTGATTAGTTGTCATCACCATTGCATGCTAAGGTTAAGAACAATGACTTTGAATGAAGTATTTCATGAAGTTAGAAACCCATGTTTGTCTCATATAGTAAATCAACCCTTTTTAATCTCTTAGTTATTTGCATGTTAGTTAAGTCTCAGTTATAAAATATCTCAATTTGTTATTCGTCTTAGCATTGAACAATAACCATACCATTGTTGTATAAGTGCATAAATCTTATATTAACCAAAAGAGTCTCTGTGGGAACGAACTAGAAAGAATTATATATTACTTGCGAACGCGTATACTTGCGTGTAATTTTAGCGCGTGTTTTTGTCCTAACAATAGTCCTTAGAAGCAGCAATATCTTTGTTCATCAGTGCTACGAAATTGTTCTTTTCATACACAAATCCAGATTGGGATATGATTTTGACTACAGGTGCCATTGTTGTGATTGAGAGTAGTTACAGAGAAAAGGCTTTTGTTTTGGAGAAGAAGAGAGTAAAATGCTTCGAGAAAGATAAAAGTAAATGAAAAATAAAAGGGGCTTTTTTAATTTCTTAGAAATGAACAAGTAAAAATTGAAAAGTACAATAAAGTACCCAATGAAATTTGCCTAAAATAGCCATTTAAAAATGAAATAAACTGTATAAATTCTAGTGGTTATCCATCGACATATACTTACATACTGTAATTAAATTCGACGGATAAGGTATAGAAATAACGACTAAGATTAAAGCAATTCAATGGATATAGATTAAACAAATATTCGTCGAAATAAAAAGTACCCAGAAAAATATTTAATTTTCAACAGATAATAAAATTTAACGAATATTCATTTTCAACGGATAGTTAACATCCTTCGAGATGTAAATTTTGATTAGGCAAAATTTCATCTTTTTAGAAAAAATCAAATTTATTTCTGGCTGCATTACAAGTTGCTTAGAAATCAAAAGAATTTAGGAATAATTAAGCATACCTAACTCACTTACCTACCTAGTGAAGGTGGACTCATCAAGTGGCTTGGTAACGATGTTTGCAAGTTGCTTCTCACTTGGAACAAAATGAAGTTCCACTGTACCATTCATGACATGTTCTCGAATGAAGAGGTACTTGATGTCAATGTGCTTAGTCCTTGAATGTTGCACAGGATTTTCGGTAATGGTAATAGCACTTGTATTGTCATAGAAAATTGGGATCTTTTCTCCATGTAGACCATAGTCCAATAGTTGATTCTTCATCCATAAAATCTGTGCACAACAACTACCAGTAGCAATATATTCAGCCTCAACTGTAGAAGTAGAGACTGAATTTTGTTTCTTGCTAAACCAGGACACTAGCTTGTTTCCTAGAAATTAATAGGTTCCTGTTGTTATTTCTCTATCAATTTTGCAACCTGCATAATCTGCATCTGAAGAACCAATTAGATCAAAACCAGAATCTCTAAGATATTTTGGTGTTCCTTTAAGATATTTGAAAATTCTCTTAATAGCAATTATATGAGATTATCTAGGATCAGCTTGAAATCTAACACAAAGACAAGTATCAAACATTATATTTGGCCTACTGAATGTTAAATACAAAAGTGAGCCAACCATACCTCTATAACTTGAAATGTCCACGGACTTTTCAGTAGTTTCCAATTATAGTTTAGTGGCAGTGGCAATATGAGTTTTTGCAGATGTGCAACCATTAAGTCAAGCTTCTTTAAAAGATCATAAATATATTTGGTTTGACTAATGAATATTCCATCACTAACTTGCTTAACTTATAAACCAAGAAAGTAAGTTAGTTCTCCCATCATGCTTATTTCATATTTACTTTGCATCAGTTTGGAAAACTTTTTACAAAGTTTCTCATCTCTAGAGCTAAATATAATATTATCTACATAAATCTGAACAAGTATACTAGAGCCATTAATATTTCTAAAGAAAAGAGTTTTGTCAACAGTACCTCTTGTGAAATGATTTTCTAAAAGAAACTTTGACAAGGTGTCATACCAGGCTCTAGGTGCTTGCTTCAAACTATATAGTGCTTTCAAAAGATAGTAGATATAATCAGGAAAGTTGGGGTCTTCAAAATCAGGAGGCTGACTGACATAGACTTCCTCCTCCAATTCTCCATTCATAAATGCACTTTTAACATCCATTTGATAGACCTTGAAATTGGCATGGGCTGCATAGGCTAGAAGATTTTGATGGCTTCAAGTCTCGCAACAGGAGCAAAGGTCTCATCAAAATCTATTCCTTCTTGTTGACAATAACCCTTAGCAACCAATCTAGCTTTGTTTCTGAAAACCCATTTGGTGTCAGTAGGATTCTTGCCTTTAGGTTTGGGTACCAGTTTCCATACCTTATTCCTTTCAAATTAGTTTAGCTCTTTCTGCATAGCTAAAACCGAATCAGGATACAACAAAGCTTCTTCTACCTTCTTTGGCTCTTCTTGAGACAGGAAGCTGTTGTATAGACATTATTCTTGAGTTGCTTTCCTAGTTTGTACTCTTGAAGTTGCATCACCAATAATTAGTTGAAATGGTTGATCTCCAGTCCATTTTTTTGTTGTGGTAGATTAGCTCTAGATGAAGAGGCATCACAGTTATCTTGATGTGTGACTGAATTTTGATTAGAAGAAACTCCCAATGATTTTGTGAATCTTTGACTTGAAGTTGGGGTCCTTTCTGTGTGTGATCTATATTGACTTTCAACTCCTATTGATTGCTCAACAGATGTTGATCTATGCCTCTCGACGGATAATGCAGTTTTTCTCTCAACGGATGATACACCCTATCTTTCGACGGATGTGGAATTATGTGCTTCATTTGTTGCCGACTTTTCTGCATTATCCTTAGATATTATTTTTTGATCACTTTCATCATCATTGTCATACAGTTTATCTCAACATTGTAAAATTTGAGGCTTTCATGGAAACCTTCATCTTGCAGTCCTTCAATCTTCTTATCATCAAACACAACATGTACATATTCCATAACAATGTTGGTTATGAGATTGTAGACTCTGTATGCTTTTCCAACTGCATACCCAACAAAGATATCTTCATCTGCTTTGGCATCAAACTTTCCATGCTTCTCAGTTTGATTCCTTAGAATATAGCATTTGCAGCCAAAGACATGAAAAAAGTTTAGTTTTGGCTTCCTGTTCTTGAATAACTGATAATGAGTCATGCATTTTGCTTGATTGACCAAAGAAATATTCTGAGTGTAACATGCAGTATTTACAGCTTCTGCCCAAAAGTAAATTGGTAACTTTGATTCTTCTAGCATTGTCCTTGCAGCTTTAATAAGGGATCTTTTCTTTCTTTCCACAACTCCATTTTGTTGTGGAGTCCTTGCTGCTGAAAAATCATGCATGATCCCATTTCCTTCAAAAACAACCTCATTACAGAATTTTGAACTCAGCTCCATTGTCACTCCTGATTCTTTTAACTTTGAGATCAGGATGATTATTGACTTTCCTTATATGATTGATAATGATTTCACTAGCTTCATCTTTAGATTTTAGGAAATATGTCCTAGTGAATTTTGAGAGATCATCCACAATCACTAGGAAATATCTTTTCTTTGAGATTGACAACACATTGACTGGTCCAAACAATTCTATGTGTAGTAGTTGTAATGGTTCTTCAATTATAGATTCAAGCTTCTTTTTGAATGATGCCTTGATTTGATTTCCCTTTTGAAAGGCATCACATAGTCCTTCTTTTGAGAACTCGACTTGAGGAGTGCCTCTTACAAGATTTTACCTGACTAATTCATTCATTGTCTTGAAGTTCAAATGAGACAGTTTCTTATGCCACAGCCAACTTTCATCTTGACTTGATTTGCTGAAAAGACAAGTAATGGAATTTGCACTTGATGAGTTGAAGTCAACTACATACATATTTCCTTTTTCTCACTATAGTGAGAACCACATTGTTGTTCTTTTTATCTGTAACAACACAAGCTTCTGAATTGAATGTTACTGAGTTGCCCTTGTCACAAAGTTGGCTGATACTCAAAAGATTATGTTTGAGTCCATCCAATAGAGAAACTTCTTCAATGATGACATTATCTTTGGAAATCAATTCATATACTACAGTATATCCTTTGCTATCATCTCCAAAAGTTATACTTGGGTCAGCTCTCTCCTTGAACTCAGTGAGAAGGGTAGAATCTCCAGTCATGTTCCTTGAGCAACCGCTATACAAATACCTGCACACAAAAAATAGACAAAAACTACTACATGGAAAACATGCAACTAAAAGAACTAAACTAGCATGACTATGCAACTATATGCGACTCACACAAAATATATAAATCCTTAACACTACCCCCAAACTTAAAATATTCACTGTCCTCAGTGAAGGTAATAGCAAAGAATCAGGCATACCTAATCAGAACCAGGATCATCACCCTCAAGGGGTGGGGTGTCAGGAGTGTCTGGAGGTGGATACAACAAAATCAAATCAAGTTGATTTTGGTATCCAAGTTTCCTTGGGTCCTGTCTTGTTAGCCTTCTTTTTAGGTTTCTTAGGCTTGTCCTCATTTGACTTGGGTGATTGAGATTCAACCTTGATCATTAGAGTAGGGCTTTGGAAACCATTCATAATTGCATAATTATCATGCACAGGTTGGTTAACATGAAATGACATATTATTTGCAAACATGTTATTCCAGTATGGCATGCTAAATGGCTTTTGAGGCATACTGAATGCAGCATAGTAAGGATTTTGTGCAAATGGAATATTAGCAAATTATGCATTCAAATTTTATGTATGCATAACATTCATAGGCATAGTGGGCATGTTGGGAAATGAGGAAGGTGCAGATATAGTTGCAGGCATAGCGGATTTGCAGTTAACAAATAAATGATTAACACTATCACACTTAACATAGATTTTTCTAGGTGCATATTTATCAGGTGTGTAGTTGTTATATTTGTTAATTCCTACTTTCTCAATCCTATTGTTTTTCCTTTTGGAATCTGCCTTGACCTCAATTTTCTCCAATCTGTCACTCAGTTGCTTCATTGATAAATGCCCCACATTAACTCTTTTGTTTTCTTTGACTTGCATTGATTCACCTGTAATAAAGTTCTGGGAAACTGATCCATATTTCTCATTAAGTTTGGATAACTTAGATTTTCTAATTGGTTTTCTTTTATTCGAAGGATGTGGTTCTTTATCTTTCGATGAATAAATCTTTTTATCTTTTGACGAATAATCTTCATTATCCGTTGAATCCACATCCGTTGAAAGTCCTTCTATCAAACCAGGATCCAGTTTCTCCTTGCTCTTTTTCCAGGCTTCTTCACAAAATGATTCTATACCTTGAACTTTAGAAATTTGGTTATGAACATCTCTTGATGACTTCCATGCTTTGATTACCTCTTGATCTCGTTCAAGCTGCTTTCTTAAAATCTCCTCCTTCTTTAAAGATTCAGCCAATTCCTTCTTAGCAATTCTACACTCTATTTTCAGTTTCTCAAACTCAACAAATTGAGTTTCTAACAAAGTATTTCTTTCACTTAAAAACAAATTATTTTCCTTAATTTTTGTGTTTTCTTTAGTGAGAGATTTAAGTGTAACACACAAGTGATATATTTCTATTGACATGTCATTTATAGCATCATTACACTCATCTTTAGAGAGGTGTGCTAGATTAGTAGTGATTACATGATTGCTTGAAGAACTGACCTCCGCTTCATCTGATTTGGCCATTAGAGCTAGATTGACATAGCTTGTTTCTTCATCTTCATCTACCCCATCAGCTGCCTAGTCATTTTCTTGAGTCAAGAAAGCCCTTTACTTTTGTTTGAAAAATTCAAAGTATTTCTTTTATAATCCACATGCTCAAACTTCTTTCTTTCAGAATCCGATTTTCTGCATTCATTTGCAAAATGACCACTCAAGCCACATTTGAAATATTTGAATTTGAATTTATCCATCATGTTTCTATTTGGCTTGGCTGTTCCAAAATTCTTTTTTAAATTTGAGCTTGCCAAACCTTCTTGATAGGAAAGCTAAATGTTCATCTATATCCTCCATTTCATCCTGACTTTGATGATCTTCATGCTTAGCTACCAGCCCTTTTCGTTTGCCTTCACAAACCCTAGAGTTTGGTGTAGATTCCACAGTTTTAACATTTATCTCTTTCATTCTCTCTTGTTCAGCTACCAAGGCTATAGATCCTCCATTCTTCCTTCCTTTCTCTATATGTACATCTTGTTCCAACTCAAACTCATAAGTTTTTAGAATGCCACACAGTCTCTCTAAAGTGAACTCCTTGTAATCTTGAGAATTTTTTAGAGAGACAGTCATAGGCTTCCATTCTTTTGGTAGAGATCTAATGAATTTCAGGTTTGAATCTTTTGTCTGACAGACTCTTCTATGCAACTTTAGTGCATTTAGTAGTTTTTGAAATCTACTGAAAATGTCACTTAAGGATTCACTGCCTTCACATTAATGAAAGTGCTCATATTGCTGAATTAGAAGTTGCATCTTATTTTCCCTCACTTGTTCAGTTCCATCGCATATGATTTGAATTATATCCCAAATGTCTTTAGCAGATTTGCAGTTGATGACATTGTCTAACATATCACTGTCAAGGCCATTGAACAAAATGTTCATAGCCTTTTTGTCTTTGTGCACTTATTCAATATCTTCATCTGTCCACTCAGACTGTGGCTTTGGAATACTTTGCTCAGTGCCAACAGCTCCATCAACATCTGTCGCAGCTCTTCATGGAAAGTGAGGACCGTTCTCAATGCAATCGATATACCTTTCGTCTTGAGAGAGAAGATGCAAGTGCATTTTCACCTTCCAATGGTGATAATTGCCTTTATCCAAGAAAGGGATCTTCACTCCAACGTCCTTCCTTCTCATGTTGTTAGTTGTTTTGATCTTTAAACTTTTAGTGTGTCAAGAGCTTGCTCTGATACCAATTATTATTCCCAAATAATCTAACAAGTAGAATTAAAGAAGGGGGGTTGAATGTAATTCTTGGTTTCTTTTCAATCTTTAAAATTTCTTACAAATATAAATATAACTGTGTATGAATATGCTAAGTGTGGATAAGAAATATTCAAGTATTCAAATATAAAGTAAATAAACAAGAATGTTTAAAAACTTTCTGGTGGATTGTTGTTTCCACCAGAGATATATATAAATGTAGAAGATCTCTGTGATGCAAAAAGCACACAGCTGCTTCAAGTAAATTTACAGAGAGAGAACTTAGAAATTCTAAACAGATTATGCCTTATCTATTTCTCAGTTCTTTCTCGATCGATATTTTTCTACTTGCTACTCTTGGTTTATATATTACCAAGTTACATATGAAAAAGACAAACTAATAAAACAAACATGTCTAAGTCTAATCACATGTTTCTTCATTTCTCCATCCAGCATCTTTGTATTTCTTCAAGTTAGCATGGAAATGGAAATGCTTCTTGATCTTCATAATCCTGATTACAGGTTGCCACATTCCTTTTGCATACAATCAACCCATGTGACTGTCAAGTCACTATCAACTCCTATTTGAATTTGATATCCGTCGAGACTCTATTGGATCATCCGTCGAGACTCTATTTGATCATCCATTGAATGAGACTTGGGTCATCCGTCGAAGCCTTGTAGAAACATCCATTGAAAGTATTTCCATAGTAGTTGACTCAATTTCACTTATGCAAAATTACAATGCATCTAATATATACAATTAGCCAACCTATTTTACATATCATTCTTGTAGTCAACATGACTTAGAATATCCTACAACTTCTAATTCTCTAAGACATTACAGTACACGAGAATGTGCTACAAAAACTTATTTAACCATAAGCTACTCTTTCAATGGATGACAAGTAAGATTATCCGTTGAAAGCTACAATTACACTTAATTAAATCTACTAAGGTGTTTTGGTAAAATATCATCAAGCCTACAACATATTCCTGACATGGATATTCCCCACCCTTCAAATATGCTCAACAATGGTACAACTATATCTCGCAACATAGTGAGCTACACTGTTCGCTGATCGTTTAACAAACTTAAACTTATATTTTTTGGTTTCAAACTTGCAAGTAGGTGACGACATTCGTTGATAACTCGTCCAAGGTAAGAGAAGCCAACAAATGAACTGCAGATTTCATATACTACATGTAAGAAATTAAATTCAAGGACTACATTACCATGATTCTTGTTCTTGATCCATATTAATATCTCTCGAATGCTCATAGTCTCTGCTAAGTCCGGAGAACGGCTGCTTCTTATGCAGCTTGACTGTGCTTCCACTAAGTTTCCTGCATAATCTCGAACAATAAAAGCTTCGCTATAAGTATTAGATTCTTCAAATATGGCTGCATCTGCATTTTCCTTAACGCTATTATCCAGTGGTGGGTGCCAGTGTTCGTCACCATCTTCATGGGCATATAACCCATAAATCTGTTAAAAGTTTTATCTTGAACACTTCTCTATTGTTAAGGACTAACACTACTGATTCAATCTCCTCTTTAGACTCCATATTAATTCTGTTGGTTCCAAACTAAATTGTTCCTATTTTTCCACAACATCCAGCAAATCATCGCAGCATTGTAAATATTCTCCTTACTATGTTGTTCAAAAACCAGCTGCAACCATTCAGGAAAAATATTGAACTCCCCATTAATGAAATCTGAACTGAGTCTGGTCCAGATATCAGTAGTAAAAGGACAGAGAACACAAACGTGTAAGATATTCTTATTGTGTTCATTACAGATGGGGCAAGTAACAGCAACCTGTATCTATTTTTGTCAAAGTAGATCTTTTGTAGGAAGACAATTTATAGCAGCTCTCCATAGGAAGTTCTTGACTTTTGGTGGAATTTTCAAATTTCATAATTGATAAACTTTGTTATTTACACTCTTTAGATACAAGTAACAATCAGCAAACTAAGAAGACGATGAACATGAATTTTATGTAACAGACTCCATTAATGAAAACCAGCAGATGTTCAGTACATTACTATTGAAGAAGAAGAACTAAACTTAGAGAGAAGCACAATTGAGAGAGTTTATTTTTACAGATTGTATCTTAGCCATTAAGCTTGCTAACCAACAAAAAAGAGTAAGCACTACTTTATAACCAACTATGTCTAACTAACTTTTACAGCTGTCATATGGTGGCAAGTGGGAGAGGAATATGGAAGTATATTCTGGTGTGCATGATCTTCAGCATAACTAGTGTGTGGAGCTGCTGTAGTAGCTCCAATACCCCCCCTCAAGTTAGGATTGGATGAATCAATCAAGCCTAACTTGGAAAGTAAACGATTGAACTGAGGTGAAGGTAAAGATTTTGTAAGAAAGTCTGCAAGCTGAGAATTAGTAGGTAAGTAAGCCAGCTGAATGAGCCCTTCCAAAACTTTGTCACGAGTAAAGTGGCAATCGATTTTGATATGCTTAGTCCTTTCATGAAAGGCTGGATTCTTAGCAATATGTAAAGCAGATTGATTATCACAATGAAGAGTTACAGGAGTCAAATCTGTTATACCAAAATCACCAAGCAGTCTAACTAGCCATGTAATCTCAGCAGCAGCACAAGCCAGAGCTCTGTATTCAGCTTCACTAGAAGACTTAGAAATGGTAGACTGTTTCTTAGATTTCCAAGTTATAGGTGACTGTCCCAGAAGTAAAAGATAACCAGTGATTGATTTTCTAGAATCAATACAAGAAGCCCAATCACTGTCAGAGAATGCCTGAAGACTAAGAGAAGAGGATGCCTTGAGCAAAATTCCTTGACTAACAGTATGAGCTACATACCTGAGGGTATGATGAAGAGCCTCAAAATGTGTAGAACGAGGAAAGTGCATAAACTGACTTAAAGTTTGCACAACAAAAGAAAGATCAGGTCTTGTATGAGTTAAGAAATTCAATTTACCAACCAAGGATCTATAAAGTTCTGGATCTGGAAATAATGTGCCAGAATCTGCAGACAATTTTAAAGTAACAGGTAAAGGAGTAACAGCCCTTTTATGAAGATCAAGACCACAATCTGAAAGTAGCTCCTTAGTAAACTTATGTTGAGTAACAACAATACCATCAGTGAGGTAGCCAATTTCTAGTCCTAAAAAATAATGCAGCTTACCTAAATCCTTAATGCCAAATACAGTGTGCAAATGTGATTTAAGAGACTGTATGGCCAACAAATCAGTGCCAGTCAGAATGATGTCATCAACATAGACAGCAGCAATACAAATACCTGAATCTGAAGTCTTAGTAAAAAGACTGTAATCATTTTTAGACTGGATAAAGCCTTGTAAAATGAGTTCAGCAAGTAGCTTAGAGAACCATTCCTTTGATGCTTATTTAAGACCATAGATTGACTTAATAAGCCTGCAAACCCTATTGAAAGGATTTAGAATTCCTGGAGGAACTCTCATGTAAACCTCATCATGTAAATCACCATGGAGGAAAGCATTGCTGACATGTAGTTGGAAAAGAGAACACTGCTTACTAGCTGCAACTGCTAACAAAGTTCTGATAGTAGCCATTTTAACAACAGGTGAAAAAGTTTCTAGATAATCAAGACCATACTTCTGATTGAATCCCTTAGCTACCAACCTTGCCTTACACCTATCCAATGAGCCATCAGCCTTTAGTTTCACCTTATACACCCATTTAGATCCTATGGCTTTCTTTCCTTTAGGTAAATCAACTAATTCCCATGTTTTATTTTCTTGAAGAGCATGAATTTCCTTATTCATGGCTTCAATCCATAAGGGATTAGAAGAAGCTTCCTTATAAGAGCTGGGCTCAGTAATTTCACAAAAATTAGCAAGAAAAGCTTTATGAGTGACTGGCATAGAGGAATAATTGATGAGATTACGCCAATGAGTATGATTGATAGCAGAATGACAATAATAAGAATTCAAGTATGAAGGTGGTTTGTGTGATCTGGTAGACTGTCTAGGAGGAATTGATAAAGAGTCAGTATGGGAAGGATTTGATGATGAATTATGCAAAGGAATGTCATCAGAAATATTAGTAGAAATATCAGGTATAACAGTGTGTGTAGGCAAGTAGATTGTATCAGGGAAAAAAGAAGATATAGAAGTGACAAGTTGATTGTGAAAGGGAAAATGAGTTTCATGGAATATAACATCTCTGGAAACATGAATTTGAGAATCACTTAAATCTAGAACTTTATATCCTTTTTGCCCTATAGGATAGCCTAGAAACACACATGGTATAGCCCTAGGATCAAATTTTGATCTATGAGCTTTAATAGTACTCATGTAGCATAAACAATCAAATGTTCTGAGAGAAGTCAAATCAGGATGTGTTTTGTGAATTTTAAAATAAGGAGATTGAAAATCCAGATATCTCAATGGCATTCTATTAACCAAGTATACAGCACACAAGATACAATCACCCCAAAATTTAGAAGGTACCTTTGACTGAAAAAACAAAGTTCTTGCAGTATCCAACAAATGCCTATACTTCCTTTGAGGAATTCCATTATGTTGTGGAGTGTACACAACTGCTTTGTTGTAAGATTCCCTTAGTTTTATGTAACAGACTCCATTAATAAAAACCGGCAAATGTTCAGTACATTACTATTGAAGAAGAAGAACTAAACTTAGAGAGAAGCACAATTGAGAGAGTTTATTTTTACAGATTGTATCTTAGCCATTAAGCTTGCTAACCAACAAAAAAGAGTAAACACTACTTTATAACCAACTATGTCTAACTAACTTTTACGGCTGTCATATGGTGGCAAGTGGGAGAGGAATATGGAAGTATATTCTGGTGTGGATGATCTTCAGCATAACTAGTGTGTGGAGCTGCTGTAGTAGCTCCAATAATAATGTTCGCCAAAAACCTGAGTTATCATTCAATGTGTGGTCTTATTTACTCTCTTGAATCATCCGGTAAACACTCGTAACTGATTAGTTACCTAATTTCTACCGACGCCAATACCATGAATCATCAACATCACTATTTAGAGGGACACTTAGGATTATACTTGCATCCCTAATATCCAACACATCAAGCATAAGTCTGCGTCCCAATGACCAGCATTAACTTTCAGCAAAGAAAAGACATTTTGATTTTTGAGAGAATCATTTATGGTATGGATATAAGGGTCATGGACTAAAGGTAGCCATGGATCCTCTAGGATATTGATTGTCTGGCCATTACTGACTCGATACCCAACTCCTTGTTTCAAGATGAATTGTGACTCCAGGACACTTCGCCAGATGTAGCTTTAACAACATTACTTAGTCATATCATTAGAGTTTATTCATGCAACTACTGTAAAGAGAAAACTATCGGAGTTTAATATTATATATGAATCTCATATGATAAATACCATATGATAAATACCATGTATATATGACATCAGTGTTTAACAAAATTATCTGGATTTATGAAACACCGATACATAGAAAAGATACCAAAAGAAAGGATCTAGTAGGAAAGTAGCGTGCTTTAAATACTCTGTTAACCAGCTTCTCTGAGTACTTCAACAATCTCCAACCTTGGTTGCCTAATAAAGCCATGTTAAAATCTTGAATATTCATGAATCCCATACCCCTGCTGACTTTTTCCGACACATGTTACTCCAACTTATCCAGTGAATCCCTATTTCTTTTCATGAGTTTGTCTTCCACCAGAACTTACACATCAGCTTCTCAAGATCTTGGCACAGAGATAGAGATAAAAGAAACACGCTCATTACATATTTAGGCAATGTCTGTGCCACTATTTTTAAAAGCACCTCCTTACCTCCATTTGATAAAGCATTTTTATCCCAACCCTCTATCCTGTCATGCATATTTTCCTTGATATAACCAAATATTTGTAGAGCCCAGAAATGTTTTACTCAAATGTATATTGTAAGTCTGCGGAATAATCAACACACATACAGATGAGCCAAAGCTCGGTTTTTGTATTTATTGAATAAAATGCTTGCTTACAATGTGAAACCACTCAATTATCATATGAGTGTAGAAAGGAACTAAATAGCTAAACATACAGCAGTGATTGAGACAAATCAGGAACTCTCCTATTTTAACTCCACTCCTGTATCAACTCCTAAATCAACGCTAACAACCACGACCTAAACTTGCTGCCTCAAATAAATCAGTGACAGCAATTTATTTGCAGATATAGTAAATAAGCAATAAATAAATAAAACAAGTTTAGATTATATTCTAACAAGCTCCCCCTAATCTAAACTCGGTTGCAAGTTCTTCACGCCCATCAACTCACGCATTCCTTCAAATTTAACTCTGGACAATGCCTTGGTTAACACATCAGCTCGCTGTTCATTTGTGTTGACATGCTTAAGAATGATTTCTCCCCGTTCTACGCACTCACGTATGAAGTGGTAACGAATGTCTATATGCTTACTCCTCCCGTGGAATACTGGGTTTTTTGCTAAATCTATTGCTGACTTGTTATCGATATAGAGCACCACTGGTCCAGCCTTTATATCCGTTATCTGCCTCAGCAATTTGTACAACCATATTCCCTGACAAGCAGCGGCTGTTGCTGCCATAAATTCGGACTCACAGGAAGATAACGCCACATATTTTTGTTTCTGAGACACCCAAGTAATAAGATTCTCGTTCAAATAAAAAACCATACCTCCTGTAGACTTCCTGTCATCCACGTTGCCCGCTAGATCACTATCTGAGTAGCCTGACAATAAGTAGTTTCCTTCACCTTTGGTGTAGATCAGCCCGTAGTCAAGAGTTCCGTTCACGTACCGCAAAATACGTTTTGCTGCAGCCAAATGCAATGTTGTGGGTCTCTCCATGAATCTACTTATTACACCAACGGAAAAAGCTATATCCGGCCTGGTAAAAACAAGATACCTGAGCCCTCCAACCATGCTCTTAAACTGTGTTGTGTTAACTGCCTTTCCCCGTTCATCTTTGTCTAGTTTCACCATTGGATCCATCGGATACCTTACTGAGTTACATCCTTTCATTCCAGCCTTCTCCACTACTTTCTTTGCGTATGCAGTCTGCTTAATTTCAATATGACCATCTCTTTGTTCAACTTCCATGCCCAAGTAGTATGACAACTTACCCATGTCGCTCATCTCAATTACATTGCTCATCTCCTTTTTAAACTTTCTTATATTTGCTATACTAGTCCCGCTGATTAGCAAATCATCTACGTAAACTGCAACTACTAGCACTTCTTCCCCCTCACGTCTCGTATAAACGACATGTTCATATGGGCATTTAACAAATCCTAGATCCTCTAAACACTTGCTGAGACGAGCATACCAAGCTCTAGGCGCCTGACGCAAACCATACAACGCCTTCAATAACTTATAAACTTTGTACTCCTGTCCTTTCTTTACAAATCCTTTCGGCTGCACTACATAAACTTCTTCATGTAATTCTCCATTCAAAAATGCAGATTTAACGTCCAAGTGGTGTACTTCCCAGGAATTTTTTGCTGCAAGTGCAAGTAGCAGCCTCACAGTTTCTATTCTAGTGACAGGAGCAAACACCTCTTCATAATCAATGCCCTTTTGTTGTACGTAGCCTTTCGCGACTAATCGTGCTTTATGTTTTATAACTCTGCCATCAGCATCTTTCTTTAATTTGTAAACCCATTTCAAACCAATCGCTTTACACCCTTGAGGCAACTCAGTTAGATCCCATGTGTTGTTCTGCTCAATAGCCTCTATCTCTGTTGTCATTGCCTTTTTCCACTCGTCCTCCTCTGCAGCCTGTTTGTACGAAGTGGGTTCATCAATGCTCAGCATCATAAGTTCATCATCTGGTAAATCAATTTCTGAAGTATCATCATACACATCACTTAACAGTCTCATCCTTACAGGTCCACTGTTCGATTCACCACTTGAGCTTCCCGAACTCGAGTTTCCAGACTCTTCTAAAAATGATCTTGCAGTGCTGGAGTTCCTTTCAGTATGAGGAGTCCCGGCTTCAGGTGTTTGACTGTCAGAATGACTATGGTTTACATCTGTTGATTCTGAATACTCGCCCCCTACATTTTCTTTCGTTTCTGTTGTTTCAAGGTCATCTAATCTCATATCCGTCAGTGTAAGTGTACTAGTCGTGTTTACGGTGCTTGGTGGTTGCTGTTCCCAAGTCCAGCCTCTACTTTCTTCGAATATAACATCCCGACTCACAAGTACAGAGCCATCTTTTGGATCATACAAGCGATGAGCTTTTGTTCCTGGCTCATTTCCTAAATAAACAACAACTTTACTACGATCATCTAATTTTTTTGTATACACTCCTGGTACTTTCATGTGAGCAACACATCCAAACACTTTGATATGCTGAAGATTTGGCTTCTTTCCCTTCCAAGCTTCATAAGGTGTTCTTCCTGTAAGTACTCTTGTCGGCAACATATTCAGTATATAAACAGAATGTCTTACGGCTTCTCCCCAGAAACTCGAAGGCATTTTCATTCCTTTAAGAAAGCTTCTTGTCATGGCCACGACGGTTCTATTTCGACGTTCCACAACTCCATTCTACTGCGGTGAGTATGGGGCTGTGTAATGTCTCTGAATGCCAGCCTCATCACAATAATTTTTGAAGTTATTTGAACAGAATTCTCCTCCTCGATCTGTTCTAAAAACTTTTATTTTCAACTCAGGAATGTTCTCAACTAAATTTCTGAATTTTTTAAAAACTTCAAACGCCTCATCCTTGGTTTTTAACAAATAAACCCACATATAACGACTGCAATCATCAACCAATAGGAAAAAATACTTGTTACCTGCAGGTGTTGGTGGAGTAAACGGGCCACAAATATCTCCATGTATCAGTTGAAGAGCCGTTTTGGCACTGAAATTGGCTTGTGATGGGAAAGGCTTCCTGACTTGTTTGGACATCAAACAACCTTCACATATTCCTTTGGGTTGAATTAGTTTTGGCAATCCATAGGCCATCTCTTCCCTGGACATGAGTACAAGTGCGGGAAAATTCACATGCCCGAGACGAGAATGCCACAACCACGTAGTTTCCTCCATTTTTGTTAACAAACAAGTCACCCCTTCTTCTTCAATCTCAATCTTGTACAGTCGATTTGCAGTCCGCCTTACTTTCATTAGCAACTGTCCCAGCTTATCATTAACCCACAAAAACTCTCCTTTCATTACAATCTTGTTTCCCTCCTCTGATAGTTGTCCTAAGCTAATAATATTGTTGCAAAGTGATGGGATGTAATATACCTCTTGTAGATACCTTATTTTACCATTTTTGCACTTGAGGGGTATCAAACCTCTTCCTTTGATTGTCACTTTAGAACCATCTCCAAACCTTACTTCTCCTGTCACGCTTTCATCCAATTTGCTAAACTTAGACCGTTGGCCCGTCATGTGATTACTTGCTCCATTATCGAGATACCAAACATTAGAATCAGCATATCTACCTTTGTCCTGCTTTAATTTCGGTACAATATTTTCTTCGTTCAACAACATCATGCTCTGTGTATCCTCCTCTCCAGACTCAGCCAAGAGTAATGTGAGTTCTTCACCATCAGTATCCACCTGTGATAAGTTAGCTTCCATTTTTGGTTCTTTCTCTCGTTTTGGCTTTCGACACTCTGCCATATAGTGACCATATACGTGACAATTATAGCACTTTATACGACTTTTGTCACGTCCCCAGCGACCCCGTGGGTTTGCAGATCCATCTGTTCCTCCTCTATTAGAACGTTTTTGCCATTCTTCCTTAGTCAGCAAGAGTTTCTCCTCATTTCTTTCGCTCTTCAACCATTCTTCTTTTGTCAATAGCAGTTGATCGCTCCTTTTATCAGTTTGCCCTTTCAGCCGCTCCTCGTGCGCTTTGAGAGATCCAACTGCCTCTTCTACAGACATTTTCTCAAGATCTCCAAATTGCTCTATCGTGGACGCAATTTGTAAGAACTTCGATGGGACTGCACGAAGTAATTTCTTCACAATATAAGATTCACGCACCTCTTCTCCCAAAGCACGGATATTTGACACGAGCCCATTCATCTTCATGTAGAAATCATCAAGCGGATCACTGTCCTTCATACTCATAGCTTCGAACTCCGCTTTCAAGGTTTGGATCCGAGCTTTCTTTACTCGATCTGCACCTTGACACAAGGTCTTGATTGCAACCCAGGCTTCCTTTGCCGTCCTTTTGTCAGCCAAGGACAACAATACATCCTCAGGCACCCCTTGATAAATCATAGCAAGTGCCACCTTGTCAATCTTGTCCTCAAATTTGATCTTGGGATCACTAGATTCAATAGTGTCCCACACCCCATGTGCTTGCATAAACACCCTCATTTTCATGGACCAAGCAGTATAGTTCTCCCTTGTCAACGTTGGATAACTCAAACCAACAGACCCTCCCTTGAGTTTATTACCATCCATTGTAGCTGTCTTTAATACACCAGATCGAGTATTGGCTCCCAAGCTCTGATACCACTTTGTAGAGCCCAGAAACGTTTTACTCAAATGTATATTGTAAGTCTGCGGAATAATCAACACACATACAGATGAGCCAAAGCTCGGTTTTTGTATTTATTGAATAAAATGCTTGCTTACAATGTGAAACCACTCAATTATCATATGAGTGTAGAAAGGAACTAAATAGCTAAACATACAGCAGTGATTGAGACAAATCAGGAACTCTCCTATTTTAACTCCACTCCTGTATCAACTCCTAAATCAACGCTAACAACCACGACCTAAACTTGCTGCCTCAAATAAATCAGTGACAGCAATTTATTTGCAGATATAGTAAATAAGCAATAAATAAATAAAACAAGTTTAGATTATATTCTAACAATATTGAGGACTTATTTTTCCCAATAATATCAGGAAGTCCCAAGTACGAATTGTGATTATTGGCTTCTCTGAAGTTAAGCTTGTTACAAATGTCTTGTTTCAGGGAATTACATGTGTTCTTACTGAAGAAAATAGAAGATTTGTCTACATTTATCTGTTAGCCCGAAGCCTTTTCAAATAAACTCAGCATTTGCATGCTATTATTTAACTAGTCTAAATAAGGATTTTTTTTTTCGAATTATAATTAGAAAAAGTATAATGTCTATATTTCTGTATTGAGGATTACTATTTGGATAATTTCAGATGCCTAAAAAGATTTTTTCATAATATAGAATGTCCGTTAATAATAAAGGTAAAAAATCCATGCGCTTTAATATTAATTATTTAAATTAAAACATGTTAATTTGTTTTGGAGTTATTTGATACGTAGGTGTACATTTTTCCAGATTCACATATAAAACCTAAAAGGCTAAAATCACAGTCTTTCTAGAAGCTTGGAGAGCTTTATGGATAATAGGGCAAGGGTGAGTTGAGACTTCCGGTGACCAGAGAGCTATTGTAAGAGGTAAAACATTCTGATTTAAATCTGATTGTGTATGATAGCATTATAAAATAATGTTTTCTGAGATTATGATGTATAATTAGTATGAGGTTATAGAGATGATTTCATTTAAAATAATGAATTTGATTTTGTCTATTGCTTACTACATGCAAAAAATAACCATATTAATTAATACGAAAATGCATGCACCTTCCCTCGCCTTCCCTCTTTAGGGTTGTGTAGATATATAAACGATCCATAATAATAACCCCAGAGATTATCAATTGTTTCAATGAAGAACATCAAAGTTACTAATTAGTTTTATTTCTTTTCCATGTGTGATCTCCTTTTTGGGAAGGATTTATACCTATCTTATTTGTTTGTTTTTTTTAGATCTAAATTATTGTAACTTTAAATTTTTGTCTTTGATTTAAGCGGAAATTATTAGTATTGAGAAGGTACCAATTATTTATTATCGTGATATTAATTTTTGGATCTAAATTTTTAGTTCTACTTTCATTTCATAATTTTAATGTTGTTTGCTCTTCATGTTGGGAAAATGTAAGTTATCTGAGTGTTGATTTTGATTCAGTGATAAATATTTGTATGATATTTGCATTTAAGATCGATAGTTCAAATGGATTATAATGAAGCATTTACTTTTTTTTGATTAATTAATTGCATATGCACATATCAATTGTTGAACTACTAACCTGGTACAAAGGAGGACAACCATCAACATGTCATTAACAAGTTGATACTTGTAAATATATCATTTTTAACATGTTATTTGATTGTTTGTGAATACTGACGATTTGATCCATCTTATATTTGCTCGACTCGATCAACTTGCTATATGTTTATTCATAATTTAAGCATCTTTCATTTTTTCTAAAAAATCATACCTCGATCATTAGGTTTTTCGCTCGTTTTTGGCCCTAGCGTCCAGTCAATTATTAGGTGGGATCTTATTGTATTTATGGATCCATCATAATACACATTTTTCAATTATCCCCCGAAGACCTCGTCCCATTTATTTGGATCCCACCAAAATGCAATATCAATATTTTCAATAGTTTTTTAGAATAATGAAATAAGAGAATATCGAACCTTAATCCTTCCCACGTCCAAAATTCTGATACCATATTTAGTTACGTTCTCCTAAAATTTTAAAATATTAAAAATTAGATTTACGAATCATATCTCATATTTTAATGTTAACACATTTCTCCACCCATGGCAAAATCAAAGAACTGTCTTGAACTTGCGATAATAATTACCCTAATATTTTATAAAAGTAACTCTCACAGATAGAAAATCTCATAGACAGAAAAATTCTCAAAAACAGTTTTTAGGTCAAAAATCTTTTTTTAAAAAAACATGATATGAATTTTATTAGATAACTTTTTAACTATTTTTCAATGAAAACTTGTTGTTGCAGAGCAATACTAAAATACCCTAAATAATTATGAAAATTGAAAAGGATTAGTAAGTCATTTATCACTAGGGCCGTAAATGAGTCGATATTCTCACGAACAGTTCGGTGTTCGATTCGAAAAAAGTTTAGCTCGAGTTCGATCGGTTCGATCTATAAACAAGTCGAACAAGAACGTAATTTTAAGGTTCGGTTTGTAAATGAGCTGAATTTGAGCACAACACAGTTTGGCTCGAAAGTTCACGAACAAGTTCGATTACAATGTTTGCGCACAAGTTCGTTAATATAGTTCGTGAACAAGTTCGTTAGTAATATTCGTGAACATGCTCGTTGATATAACTCGTAAATAAATATATCAACGGCTACTTTTATATACTAGTAAACACGTTATAAACACACGTTTAGCACATAATTTAATGAATAATTGTATAAATATTTATCTTAAAATAAAATTACCAATTTATTTAGTACATCTATTTTTTATTAAATTTATAATTTGTTATATTTGATAGTTAAATTATAATACGTGCTAGATGAAAAATATATATAATTATTTAATTTAGCATGTTTTCATTTGTTCTTATCAAGATCAAAATATTATCAAAATCTGAATATTAAACACTTAAATTTATTTGTCTGGTGCGTAAGATTTTCAAAATTTTGATTTGATATTTGTACTTATTTTTTTAAAAAAGAAATGAGTGAAACTCATACAAAAATTTGGCAATATTGAGAATGAATTTGTAATGTGAGCTATTTGTGAACAAAAGTTCGTAAAAAATATTCACGAGTTGTTCGTTGAATCATAGTTCTTGAGCTGTTCGTGAAAGTATTCGAACAACCTTTTTCTTAGTGGTTAATACACAAACAAAAATTTTGACTCGATAAAAGTTGGAGTTCGAGCTCGAATTCAATATATTTCTAATAAGTTAAAACATTAACACTTAAGAGTTCCGTTCAGCTCATTTACAACCCTATTTATCACCACGTTGATGACAACTTCTAATTCAAAAATCGGAATTTAGGAATTTTTTTGAAGGGAAAGAAAAAATACAGACTTTTTCTGTGGGAGACTATACATATTTGTATAAATTGTACAAAATCATTATAATTTACATTGTGTTAAATTTTGTTCTATTAAATATAAAAATGTTTAATTTTAAATATTATAAAATTTTCACGGTGTAGTAAATTTTATTATTTATTCATAGCAAATTTAATTATCAAATTTTACATTTAAAAAAATGTTATATAATTTTATTTATTATAAATTAATTGAAACAAAAAATATTATAATCAAAGTTGCGAGAATCATATATCAACTTTTCCAAATAATCAATATTCAAATAATGATCTTCAATATCGGAGTACCCAGTTAGATACTCCCTTAATTCGAATTTAAAATTTAAACTAATAACTCGTAATATAGAGCCTCCATTTGATCTTCATAAAACTGATTACAAAACACATTTTCGGATGTACATTCAAGCTGAACTAGCGCTTCTAATTATTGAATAAAGGCACATGAGGTCATTGCCTACTTACCGTGTATATTGAATTGTAATTATAAAATTGGAGAGAACAAATCAAAAGTTTATTTTCATAGATAATGAAACAAAAAGGAGCAAATATTATTTAAAGAAAAATGTTTGTTGCACAAAATTGAACAAAATTTTGTACAAAATGACATGTATAATGAACCCTCTGTTTTAAAACAAATAATATCAATCAAACATCCCACATCAATTATTTAGTACATGGCTCTCTTATTTAAAACAATTAAGGGTTTATTTGGTTCGAGAAGTGGTATGGACTTGGAATCAGGAATCAGGTTAATGTGGTATGGGTTTAAGGTATCATTTATGATATCATGTGTTTGGTTGAGTGCTGAAATGAATATTTTAGATTTAAAATATTTTTTAAGTTATTAATATTAATTAATTTAAATATTATTTTAATTATCATTTTAATAAATTTTAGTTCATTAAATTATTTTTGTATTAAACATTTACATTTGATTGCTTAAATAAAGTTGAAATATTACAAATAAAATTGATTCCCCGTATCCCTTCCTCATACCCAACTCTCCCCTTGGTATCAAAAACTCATACCTTGGGGGTACGAGGAATGGCTTTGGAGGAAAAAAATTCTGAACCAAACATCATGTATGCGGTTGGAATGAACGAAACTCATACCTGACCAGAATGCCTCCAACCCAACTGACCCCTAAAATATTAAAAATGCCAGTAGCAAATACAAGTACTCATAAACTAGAAATGCAGAATGATGAACACTAAATATCAGAGAGCATGGCTTCTTCAAAGTCATTCTCATATCAATCCATTTAATGCATTCCAATTTCAACAAACATATCGAAAACTTTCTTCAACAAAGCTTGGTGAATCTGCCCCCCCTCGCGCTCTCGGTTGATCTGTTTAAAGAATACATTATCATGTGACGGAATGAAAAACCAAGAAAATATGTAAAAGAAAAGAACATACCAGAGACAATACTATAGCAGCCCGCACTTTAAATTTCACCTCCTGATTTGCCTGAAACTAAAGTAAAACTTTCAACAATATTATATCTATCAGAACTGTAACAACAGAGTATAACACACTTCCAAAGAAATGAACGGTAGAAATGTATTAGAATAAACGACTGAAAATAGAAGAGCAAAACTAAAAGTTACCAGATCCCGGAAGCAATTGAGTGCAACATCATTAAGGGTAGGAAGGGACCTCCGCACAATGAAGTGCCTATCAAGGTAGCGAAAGGATCGAGAAATCCACCTGATCATGACTTCATAGACTGTCTAACTATTCACAAGCTCTCTCAAAATACACTGACCATGCTGCTCTCGCAAAGAAGGCAGTACCTGAATCAGAGTCCAACACTTTAAAATTAGGTATATAAATAAACGCCAATATGTAACCTCCAGGTTAGGCACTGGCCACTACAGTTGTAAAAAATGATCAAGAAATACAAAGGCGTGATCCTTTAAACTAAAAAGGCAGTCATATAATACAATTGGAATTGCAGCGCATGGGAGAATAAAAATTCATTCAAAGGCAACCTCCTCAAGTTATATTTACCTCCATGAAGAGGTAATTTCTAGTATGGGTGCAACAGGAGTGCATATCCAAGTGCCGGGTTCTTACTACTAGAGTATTTATGATTCTTAAAAATGCATCCAAAATTGGATACGGATGCAGCGACTCGCATTTAAGCAAAAAGTAGATAATATTTTAACATTAGTGTATTACAACTCTTTGAAGTTCTGTTACCACATTCTATCCAATTTCGGATTCCTCAATAAGTCAAGAATTTTATAAAAGTTTGTATTCAATTAATTGCATTAAGGATTACTCAACAAAAACAGGTTAAGGAAACCTTTGCAACATGAGCCTATTGATTCGGTATTAAACTACTGATTTCAAAAGAGAAATAACTTAATCTCCAAAATAGTGATTGTTTAACAACTTCAGACCGACAACAAATACATTGCATTATGGTTACAAATTGCACTTCTATAAACAAACTTAGCTTCCCATAAAACAGATAAACTCCAACTCTATAGTTAAAAACACACTCACTACACCCACAACAAATGAGCATTATCAAAGTAATTAGTCTTACAGTTGAATTTATGTGCTCCTCGAACACCTCACGGTACTTGTCATACAGCTGTCCAGAATAATCATGTGGAGGGTTCTGCGTACACATTCCATAGACAGTGCTGTACACACCGAAAACAATAACAAATCAGTTCATTTCCATTGACAAATTAACAAACACTTAAAATAACCAAGTAGGTATCGACAAAACAGACCTGTAAAGCTTCATATAGTCCTCAATGTTAAACTTAGGCTCGGTTTGATCTTCGAGAATCTTCTTAAAATTAGTGATCCCTTTCTGAATAATTTCCCATCCATTGTCGAAATCGATAGTCTTCTTCTCATTCATCTCGACTACCTAGCTAAACATCGTTTCAATAAACTCATGTATATATTACTAAACATATCAAACACAATTCAATCATTACATCACAATTTCACAAACTCTAACTATCGCAACCAATACATCACACAGTAAAGAAACACTTGCAACAAATTTAATTAAAATTTCTAAACAGTTGTGCAAGTAATCACACATAACCTAAAACAAAGTAATCGAGACAACATGTGTGTGTATGATTTATACGAGAGAGAGAGAGATGTACCGGTTGAAATGAAAATAAGCTTGGAAAGAATCAGCGATGATAATTGAGAGAGACGAGAGAGATGATATTTTTAGGGGTTTTCCCGGTAACGTAACTACGTAAGGTGAGATAGATACGAAGAGGGGTGTATCTCGAAGAGGGGTGTCTTTTGAAAATTCTAGGTATTTAATTTGGATTATAAAAAATATAGTAAAATTTGATGATATTCAATAGAAATTGAAAAATGTGATATTCAATTTATATTTTAAAAATTTCATTAAAATTTAGTGGTATCCAATTAAAAAATGCATTAAAATCTGACAGTATTCCAAATTCCATGAATTTTTTGTATTTTATAAAATTATAGATTTTGATGAATTTTCTAGTGTATTTTAAGTTTTCAGAAATTTTAGCAAAATCCAAGAGATTTAGATGGATTTGTAGAAATCACTACTTAGATGAGCAAGATTGTACGAGATTTATTCAACAATTTCGCTAAAATCCATGTACAATTAAAATCAGTTAAAATAAATAATAATCATTCAAAAATTTATTCAACAATTCCGCTAAAATCGGCATACAATTAAAATCAGTTAAAATCAGCAACAATCATTTAAAATGAATGAATTATTATAAATACTCTACAATCTGAATACACTCTAAGCATAATTTCTCAAACGTACGTTTTAGATAGGTGCCCGGATGCAATCTTATATCTTATATATCTACATAAAGTAAAAACTCGGTGGGCTGACGTGGCGCTACTAGCTCCTCTGGATTGGGTTCTTTCTCCTCCTATGATGTAGCCTATTTTGTTGAGGATTTCTCACATTCCTTACTGTAGTATTAAAGTTGTGAGGACTTCTCACATTCCCAGGAGAGTTTGGCTGGGAGTTTAGAAATTTCGGCAGTTTTGATCTTTAATCAATAACTGAAGCCTCATCATCTGCTCTCAGATTAGCCTATAAATAGTATGCTAGGCAAATTAGCGATGGTTCAGGTTCACGGAATAGTTTTGCAGAGGATTTTATTGAAAAAGGTTCGGTTATATTTTTTGAGTGTTCAGTCCATTTTAGTTATATATATATCTCATGCGTGTGTTCCATTTTAGTTGTATGCATATTTCATGTGTGTGTTCATTTGGCGGTATATTTTTTAAGTGTTCATTCCACTTTAGTTGTATATATATGTTATGGGTGTGTTATTTGGCAGTTTGTTTCGGAATTCTTGTGTGTTGTTAGAATTTTGATGTTAAATACAAATATGTTCGTCTGGAAATTTATGTGTTGATCAGCCGGTTTGTTTCAGGCTCTTTGCGTGGTTTTAAAATTTAAATGTTAAATTAAAAATTAAAAATATAGATATGTTCATTTGGAAATTTATGGGTTTTGCCAAATGTGAAGGCATTTGCAGCACCTAATTGGCTAAATGTTAAGTGGTACAGCTATGGCATACATCCATCTTTCTGAATTGAGGGGCGATGACGAAGACTGGGTGATAAGGGTTCACATTTGCAGGATGTGGGAGTCTGTCAGTACGAAGGATGGCGGTTTGATAAGTGTGGACATGATACTGATTGATGAGATGGTATACCTTTTTTCCCTCCACGTCATTAATACCTAATAATTTTGTATTGAAAGTGGCTCGTGTATATAATTTTAATAGAATTATATTTATCATTAATATGAAAGAGAAAAATATTTCCCCCTACATCGAATATTTTTTTACAAAAAATGATTGGAGAAAAAGGTTTTATTTTTGGTATAAACGAGCCGAGCCGAGTTTTGGTATAAACGAGCCGAGCTTTTATTTTTTTTCTGACGAACCGAGCCGAGCCGAGCTTCTTTATCAAACAAAAAAATGTGTTCGAGCTCGAATTCGGTAACTAACGAGCCGAACTCGAGCTTGTTCGCGAACACATACGAGCCGAGTCAAGTTCGAGCCGAACCGAGCAGCTTATTAACAAATAAATAAAAACTTAACCTTAATGACCCAATATAACCAATTCAAGCCCGCAACTAAAGAAACCATTCAAGCCCGACCCAATTATTTTTACAAGCCCAACCCAAAGTCATCTAAAAGCCTAAACTTATAATACCAATTCCTTGGTGTTGTGTTCTGCCTTCTCCTCCTCGTTCTCATCTCTCATTCTTCTCCTTCCTGGCCCCTAAATCTTTATAAGTGATGGTTATAGGTGGAGAAAAAATGGATATTGTCTGCACTTTATATATTATGTGCTTTAGATTATTCAGGTGATGTGTTGTATTATTTAAGTGGTATTTTGGATCTTATTTTCACCTAAATCTTTGTTTTGTTGTAACTTACACACAATACACAGAATTGTATTAATGAAGTGTGGCTTCTATTTCAAGATTTTATCAGCAAACTGTGGTTTCAGATTTGAGGTTCTATCCAGAAGTGAAGGGTATGTAAGCTGGTGTTTCAATATCCTTGTTCGATTGGCTTGTGTTCCTGATTGGGTTTTGATTTAGTTATAAACAACCCCTTATCAATTATCATCATCTCTCTTTATCTCTATATATATTTCTGTATATGTATATAAATCAAGTGGTGCAAATATAATATAAATATCTAGAAAATATTATTTTTTTCGAGTTTTTAAAGAGCCGAACTCGAGTCGAACGAGCACGAACCGAGTTCGAGCCGAGCTCGAGTCGAACATACTAAAACTCGGCTCGAGCTCGTTTTGCTTAACGAACATATTTTTGTGTTCGAGCTCGAGCTCGAATTGATGAACGGGCCGAGCCGAGCGAGTCCTTACCTAGCCGAACTCGAGCTTGTTCACGAACAACACCCTATATAAAAGCATTTGAATTATTTCTACAAAAGCAAAGCCCTCACCTACAATATGCCAAATGCTTTGGATTTGAGTAATACCATTTTTGGTAATGCTAAAATTAAAAATTAAAATATAAGATTTTTTTTATGACCCCATATTTTTGAATCATATTATTTATAATATAAGTTAAGAAAACAAATTATATGAGGACACTTTTCAAACATGATTAAATTGTAAACTTTGAGTGCTTGGTACAAATAATTTCCACAAAAATATATTTTCAAAAAAAATTGCCCAAAATGCACTAATATATCTCAGTGTCTTACTTCAATTTATGAAAATGGATAAATGGTGCAAATAGTTTAAAAGAGAGTCAACAAGAGGCAAAAATATTAATTTGTTTAAGAAATTGTTGACTCTTTAACTCCCTCTTTTATTTTCCAGCAAGATTAGTTGAAAAATTATTGTCTTCCAGTTCTACAACTCTTGGCAGTGAATAAAAAAGATGATGCCAATGGACCAATTACTTCATCCTAACAAAGATTCTACCTCATTGAGATCGGTCTCCCCGGCTAATACAAGCTTCCAATGTTGGTTATTTGCTCTTGCACGACTCTGAGAATCAGACTTAAGCGGCACATGATAACTCACAACGGCACTGAGAGCTTCCATGCTACTTTTATCAAGAACAAAATTGCCAAACAAGCAAGGTTAATGAGAAAGATTGTTATTCTGAGTAAAAAACTCTGGACGGACCAAGGCTTGCATCCCCTCTCAGCACTGCACATTATGCGAGTTTGTCACAGTGGCCCTCACAAATACTGTTTCGGCATCCTGCCCCTAAGCTCACGCCCTCAAATGGTCTAGACGTGTATTATATTTCCATTGAATAGTTATTATATTCTGGTTAGTTCATTATCATTGTCATATTTTAGACATAACATCTTAACATTATTGGATAATTAGTTATGGTGCAAAGCAATGAAACATTTTATACAAGGTCAAATTTCAAATTTCAGACATCTTCCAAATGTGATGTTGAATGTCATTTTTACAGTCACAACTGGAATAAAAAATGAAGTTAGTAAGGAAAACCCCAATCACTACTGCCCAACACAGACTTTAGAATACTCACTTTTTGAACTCATTAAAACAAATACACAAATATTTCTAGAAATTTCAGCTCTTTACTCATCAAAATAAATACATAAACAAACATTACAAGAAAATAATGTAAAAATGGTCATATGTCTTATATGTGTAGCAATTATTTAGCCAACTCGCTTATTCTTGATACTAACATGTAGCTACAATCCAGTCACATTAACAATTCAATCAAATACACCGCAAAATTCCTTGGTCCTGCTGTAGGCCAGAGTCAGCTTAACTCCGGTTCATTTTAGGGCTAAAATGGAGTCACCCATTTAAGAGGTCAATATTTTTGCAAGTTGCTTTCACTATACCGTAACTTTTCATCTATTTTGTAATTCTTCAGGAAATTAAAACGCATCATAGACCTTTATTCTCAATCCTAATCACATAGAATGTTAGGATACTCTCTTATGAATGTTCCTAGCGGGCAAAGTTTTCAAAAAAATTATAATGTCTAAATGCTAAAAAAACCTAACCCATCAGTACTTGGCTACCTCCATATGCAATCAGACCCTTATAATCCTAATATAGTTCAGGTCTCAAGGCTTGTGCCTCAACCCGTAACATCCCTCAACATAAACCACTGATAAGAAAAAAAATCCTAAATTAAATTTTTAGGGGTTGGAGCTTCACAGCCAAATAATTCTGCTTGTGTTTAGTATATGCATATTGATCGCTGGACAACCAATTTCAGATTTCGGGCCTGAAACTACTTTGCTAGTCAAGCTTACGCCGGCCAAGCGGCCACCACCAGGACCTTCCCAACTTGATCAAGGTATTTTAATGCACGTATTTCCCCTATGGCTTCTGCTATATGTTTTACATATATGATGTGACTTTAATTATGTATTATTATATATGTGGAGTCCTGCGATTACCATACCCCTGCTGATTTATTTACTTGAAGGACACAATGACAACTAACCAAGGATACCATGCCTCACAAATAAAATCGAGAGCGCCCTGAGTGGCCCGCTGATGCCCAGCGATGCTGCAGGTTCAAGCAATAACCGTACCAGCTGGACTGCAGGTGCACTTTATATGATATTTGTAAATTACCTCATGTTAGCCTTACTATACACCTGCTACAAAACATGAGTTCGAATTCTATTTGTTGATTTATTCTTCACTTCCTGTATGATTGTAGTTCATAAGGCGCTTCCATTGTACTTTGGGCCCCCAATACACATGTGTATGCATTGTTCAGCTATGCTATGGTATGAGGAGCGGATTAAAAGAAACATGCATACCGCCAACCCACAATTCACCTTTTATTGTATGGAAGGTAGAGTTAAGCTACTACTCTTGAAAGACCCACCACCCTTACTCAAACATAATATTATTGTTCACCACCGTACTAAAGGGATTACACACATTGATGAATTGCACCCAAGTTATATATCCATGGCATATCCATTAATCCACCCTTATGGCAAAGATGGCTACAGGCTAGGTATACCCTTGGCAAGCAGGGGTTCACAGAATTTTAAAAGACAGACACTAACAATGTGCCAATACTATTGTTTCCAGTCTCCAACAAAGAGCCAATGAGGGGCACACTTTGCTGTTAGCGGGAAGGCTCTTGCAACAATATATAGTGGATGCTTACATGGCAGTTGAGCAAGAAAGATTTAGATGGATTCGGGCCCACCAAAATGAGTTTCGGACAGAACTGTACTCAGGCTTGATTGATGAAGTTTATCGTGGGGACTCAGACAGTTCTACGGTGGGAAAATCAGTGATCTTGCCCTCATCACACATTGGAGGCTCACGCTACAGAGCTCAAAATTATCAAGATGCAATGACAATTTGTCGGTGGGTAGGATATCTAGATTTTTTCATTACATTCAAATGTAACCCAAAATGGCCCAAAATTAATGACATGCTTGGCCTAGTCGGGCAAAAAGATGACCCTAATAGAGTTGATGTTCTATGCCGGGTGTTTGAGATCAAGTTACAACAGCTGATGCACTACATCAAAAAGGAACGACCATTTGGCGAGGTCATGGCATGTAAGTTTGTTATGTTTTAACCGTTCCTACATCTTTATACAATCTGGTATTTTGGTGGCAACTCAACTTCCTTTATTTCTTTCAAAAATTTAGGTTATTGTCCCGACATATTAATTAATAGCCCCCATTGTCAATACAGGCTTATACACCATTGAATTAAAAAAAAGGGCTTGTCCCATGTTCACATCCTGCTTTTCTTGCACCCGTCAATGAAAAATCTTTCGCCAGAATATATTGACACCATAACAAGTGCAGAAATACCGGACATAAATATTGACCCTGATGCCTATAACGCGGTGAAGAAATCTATGCTTCATGGTCCATGTGGACAAACGAATACATCATCCCCTTGTATGCACCAGGGGAAGTGTACTAAGTTCTTCCCAAAGAAATATAATGACCACACCACAATTGGAGATGATGGTTTCCCAATTTATAGGTGCAGGGAAACATGTGTGTCAGTGGAAAAAAAGGCAGCCTCCTGGACAATCATTATGTCATCCCTTACAACAAAAATTTGTTGGTCAAGTTTGATGCTCATATTAACGTGGAGCTCTGCAATAGTGCAAGGTCTATAAAATATTTATTTAAATTTATTAATAAAGGGCCAGATAGAGCAACCGCAGTGATTGAGGGCATGTACGAGATGGATGAAATTAAGACGTATCTTGATTGCAGGTACGTAAAGATTTCTCAAACACACGGTTATCCTTTCCTTTTAACATTTCAATTTTTTTTTATATAAGTGATTATCTATATACACAGCTTTACTATTTCCCTTTATAATAACTTCACCATTAATGTGCCTCCAACTCAAAGACAAAACACTGACACATATATTCATTGTAGGTACATATCAGCGTGTGAGCCTTGCTGGAGGATCTTTTAGTTTAGCATCAACTACAAATACCCCCAGTTGAAAGACTACCTTTTCACCTTCCTGGTGAACATACTATTATATTCGAGGAAAACAGGTCCATTGACAACGTGCTAAATGTGCCCGGAATAGAAAAGACCAAATTCACAGAATGGTTGGAAACAAACAAGATGAATGAGGATGTCCGCAATCTAACTTACGTGGAATTTCCCAAGCACTGGGTTTAGAATTCTAAGGGAAAATTATGGTCCCGACGGAAGAAGGGAAAGACGGTTGGTAGAATCAACTATGCGCATCCGGCAAGTGGAGAACGCTTTTACATGCGCATGCTCCTTAATTTTATGAAAGGGAGCACCTCATTTGGGTGCATAAGAACAATCAATGGAATTACATATCCAACTTTCAAGGTGACATGCTATGATTTGGGATTATTTGATGATGACAAGGAATGGATAGATGCTTATCTGAGGCCGCAATTTGGGGAACGGGCAATGAATTACGCAACCTCTTTGTCACAATCCTTATCTTTTTCCAAGTTTCCAATATACCCGAACTCTGGAAAACTCATTCTGAAATACTCTCAGAAGATATGCTTCACTTACAGAAAAAAAGGTTTCAAGTCCCTGACCTGCAACTAACAAAAAAACAGATTGAATCATATGCACTGATGGAAATTGAAGCTCTCATGCAGAAATTAGGCAAAAGCCTAAAGGACATAGATGGAATGCCACGGCCAGATCCATCCCTCGCACGAGAATTTGGAAACAAACTATTGAGCGAGGAAATGGATTATAATCGAGCAGCTCTGAAGATCTTATATGACAGATCTCTAAGTGCTTTAAATCATTTCCAAAAAATGAATATGACGCAATTGTGCACTCCGTTCAGTATGATGAAGGAAAATTATTCTTCATTAGCGGCCATGGTGGCACCGGTAAAACATTCTTATGGAATACAATCGCTTCAAAATTAAGATCAGAGTCGATGATAGACTTTCCAGTCGCAACTTCAGGCCTATCATCATTATTATACCCAATGGTCAGACTGCACACTCCCGATTTCGCATCCCTCAGGATGTCACAGTTGAAACTACATGTGAGATCAAACATGGCACACAGTTATCCCAACTTCTCCAAAAAACTTCTCTTATTATCTGGGATGAGGCACCAATGATAAACAAATTTTGTTTTGAAGCTCTAGAAAGGACCTTGAGAGATATACTAAGCACATGGTATGGAAATAGTCGATCCAAACCCTTTGGAGGCCTTACTGTTGTGTGTGGTGACGACTTCCGCCAAATTCTACCTGTTATCCCGCAAGGCGAGCGTGCATATATAATTGCTGCCTCCCTTAACTCATCATATCTTTGGCCTCACTTCGAAATATACAAACTGAAACAAAATATGAGGCTGCATAAAGAAGGGATTGATGAAATAGAGGCGGAAAGAATAAAATCATTTGATAAATAGTTGTTACAAATTGGAGATGGTTCCTTGTATGACCTCCCTGACCAGAAACTAATAAGTATTCCACAAGAACTATGCAAGTTAACAAGAAATGACCCAATGCAAGACATTATTAACGAGGTCTACCCTTTACTGTTGGAAAGTTACAAGGATCCTACATATCTAAAAGAGTGTGCTATATTAACACCCAGAAATGAAACTGTTCATGAGTTGAATGACTTTCTATTGAACATGATACTGGGAGAGGGAAAAACATATTTAAGTTCTAATAGTGTATGCAAAGTGAGTATTAAGGCCGATAATGATGATTTATTATACCCAGCAACAGCTTAAAATTTAGTGGGGTCCCAAACCATGACATACGACTTAAAGAAGGAACACCCATCATGCTGCTCAGGAATTTAAATCAATCCGGGGACCTTTGTAATTGAACAAGGTTAATAGTCACGTGCCTAGGAAAATGGTCGATCCGAGGGGACATTCTTTCTGGATCAAAGGCTGGACAAAATGTTACTATTCCATATATCATTATGTCACCTAAAGAATCAAAATGGCCATTCAAATTTAATAGGCGTCAACTACCAGTAGCACCATGTTTGGCCATGATGATAAATAAAAGCCAGGGACAGTCTTTAAAATGTGTTGGCTTGTATCTGCCTAACCAGGTTTTCACGCATGGACAAGTGTATGTTGCCCTGTCAAGAGTCACCGCGCGAGATGGACTGGTCATAGTCAATGCTGATTCAGAAGTGAAGGACCAACATCTTATCAAGAACATTGTTTACAAAGAGGTCTTTAACAACATTTAGGCCCCAACACGTGACAGAGGTATGATATCAGACCCTTCTACTTCATGCGCAAAAGAACACATAAATAATTGCCACACATGAAGTCACAGATGATTGTTTGGGCATATGCATTGCGAGTTTGTTAACACTTATTTTATTTGAAAATTATCTATGTCTATGCTTGCTTCCCCTATAAACCCTTCTAATTATTTACAACTGTGATATTGAATACTCAGCGAACAAATTGGTGGACCTGAGGTGGATGACACAACAGGATAGATAATTTTCTACATCAAGCCACACCTATCCACATCATGATCACATTTCTGGCCACTGACACTTCAAAGCTACCATCTACCTTGACTGCCCAACGCATTGCTCGATCTGGGAGTGCAGGCTTTATTATTATGGCATTTATCTAATAATAACATTATATCTTTTCCGTTTTCCAAAGGACAATCTCTAAAATTAATTTTAATTGTTTCGTGCTTCTGGAACCAAAAAAATAATGCTGTGACTTTATATCTTTTTCATATATCTTACTTATTCAGCCTATCTAAAATTATTTCGTCTGATTCATTCCTATATATTGCGTGTTCACACTATCTAAAATTATTTGGTCTGATTCATGACTGTGCCTCTGGGTGCACACCACTGTGACGTTATATACGTTTTCCTCTTTTCGCTCCTCTGTATTATCATGTTACTTCTCTAATGCATATTCCTCTTGCACGAAATGGAGGGTTTAGAAGCCAGTGAATGTGTCCAAACCAAAGACTGTTACTTTTGCATTTTGTTATGAATATATTACCTTATTTATATGCTTATACACTTTCGCTCGGTCATTTTCCACAAATATCAACCTATCTTGGTAGCAGGCAAGATAACCCTGTTAAAATTTTACCGAATTCTGAGATTAGAAGATAAAGAATGGCAAAAAAAATAGGTATGGCAGCAACCTGATCTGACACTGTTATGTTATTCTTTAATTCTAATATCAAATCTAACTAGAATTAGATGAGTATTCTCTTTTCAGATATTTCCTGATCTACTTATCTACTTTGGTCGTATTATATATTTCCAGGTTGTCCATCGGGGTGCGTGCATCATATTCTCATTTGGCAGGTTCGCCATAGGTACATACATATCTCACAAAACATTTTCTATTCAACAAACAACCTAGGATATCAGTTTGCTTTTTTGATTTGTTTGAGCTTCCATACGTATGTTTTATTAAAATTATCTTAACAAGTTTAGTTTTGTTGATACTAATACATCATGTATAAAGTGAAGTGAAAACTATAACGATAAGTAGTTGTACAAAAGTACTGTACTATTGACATAAAAACTGGCAGGGAAATGAAAAAGATGGTAACTGATCAAAGCTTCTGATATATATGTGCTTCAGGGCGTATTTTTATAGTTGCCTCATAATTGTGCATTCAACTAAGTATTCGGTTTTTGAGAAAAGGCCTATTCAAATTGTTAGAATCATTTACAGTGTCATTCTGGTTTTCTAATTTTCATTATTTTGGCTGACAAACTAGAGTGAATCTCTAGCTCTAATTATCATTAATAATCCTGTGTGTTGAGAGGGTGAATAAATAAAAAGATATAAGTATTTTAGGTATTAGTATGACAATTTACCTTTTCTTATACTTACCCATTACCAACAAAATTTGGAAAATTCCCCATATCTACCTTTTCACCAATGTGTTTAACGAACATGAAATTTCTATAATGCAATATTGTTCTTGGACAATTATGACACATGTTGCTTGGTGAGCCAAGGGAAAAAATAGTTTATGGTATGTGCTATTATTATGGAGTTGGGAAAACATTTACTACCTTAACTTACGTAGAAGCAATTTAAAGGCCCGGTTATCTGCTTCAAGAGCAAACATCAGGCAACATATCGTAGTTCTGGTAAAATTTAAAGTTGCAGTTTCCCGTGAACTACATTATGTTTTATCTACAAAAATATCTTTCTAAAGAGTGGTGGAAATACATAACCATCACCAGCTACTTTGGCGGCTGTTGTACTACATATGCACGTTAATTTGAAATCTCATGACTCAATCATCCAACCTCTCTTCATTGAGAACCGAAGTGCTGTAACAGAGTTTTAGAACAAAAGGTGTGGCAGAAAATATAGGTGGGAGCAACATAATCATAGCCCATTAATGTGCTTGCAGAAAATTGTCTAGCATAGTCTACACATTGGGTTATTTTTTATTACTTGTACAAAAAAAGGTGGCATTTGATGAACACCCTCTTTGCAGAAAAAAAATCTATGCCTGGATTGCTCATTTTATAAAATTCCAGTTTGTCCAAGTTGGCGCATGTATTCCTGACAGGACATTTAATTTCTCTTGCCAGCAGATTGGAATTTAGTTGCACTAATCTAAAATCTTGTGACAAAGGAAGCCTCACTCAATAGCTCATATGGAAAATGAGAGTATAAAACCCTCTCAACATGGCAAGTGCATTTTGAATATTGCTTTTCTATTCACTTGCTTGAGGCTTATACACTTTACCCATTTGTGATGTGGAATGCTATTTAGTCCTCTATTACATAAAAGACAGTTAAATGTTTGGTACTTGAAATGATTCTTTCTAAAAATAAAAAACCTTATTATTTAATCATTATTCTAAACATTTTACCTTCCTAATTTTATTGAATCAATACACATTTTCCATCCCCCATGTTAGAGTTCAAACTGCCTATTTATCATTATCCTCTGTGCTATAGAGGCCCGGCATAAATCTCCCTTTTTGTCGGTGTTTTCTGGCGATTCTCATTCTATGACCACCCCCAGAACCGCATGTTACATGCTTCCAAGACTCACTTCACTCACCACCGCTACTAGGCTAATCTGTTAGCCAACATTTTCCGCAACCGCGAAAAACACGGTTTGTTCTACTAGTTACCTATTTAATGTATTTACATTGCAGGGGCAAATTATGAGTATAAATTTGATTTGAACCAAAAATTATGATCATAAGCTTAGATAATGGATTGTTTTTATAGATAATGATACATAAAGAGGCAGTATTTAAAATGATTTAACTACTCATAATTAGAAATGGATCACTAATTTTTAATAAAACAAAAAATTAATTGAGGCCCGTTATTCACACGAATGTATTAGTTGCATCACTCTGAAATTTTTGGTCTTATTTAAGACAACATGTGACGACTGAGAATTTTGCGACGTAATTAAGTGAATAAAGTATGCTTTATGTGATGTGATTATAATTATGTGACTAAGTGCCGATTAATTGTCTTTTCTGTATATAAGAATATAGGAGTGTAAATAAAAACGTTCCAATTTAAAGAGTCAGCTTAGAAGTTGAGCTGTGTTGTCGGGCCGTCAGGTAGAACGGAACCCGTCCTAATAAGGAATTAAAGAATATAAAATGTGAATTATGTGTGATTTAATGAAATGAGTGTTTAAATAAAGTATTTCGTCCTAAGTGACGTGTCGATTGGTAAAGATAATGAGAAGTGTAATCGAAACGTTGAGCGTTGGGCCGTCATGCTGAACGTGACCCGGTACGCGTAGAAAAGGATAAAGATTAAAGAGGGACAAATTCTATGATCAGACCTGAGTTGTTATGTGATCGTATATGTGTGATTGCTTGTCTGTGTGCATGACTATGTGCTCTGTGACATTTTATGAATTTAAAGGAATTATGTGATTTAAATAAAGGTTTATTTAACCTTCGCGCATTATTATAAAATTATCCGAGTAAGATAAAAGCATGGGATTTGTTTTTTTATCTTCATAGTAGTCCTAGAGACTTTTTAAAAATGATGAGTGGATTTATTTGGTGGTCTTTGCATTTTAAATTGATTTTTATGTGGAAAAATGTTATTATTAGGACGAGCTTGTGAAATTCATATAAAATCAACCGTCCGCTCAAAAATCGATTATGAGTAATGGTTAAAATGCTAATTTCGAGATCTACGTGTTAAAATTGTCACTTGCAATAAGTTCTGACTTTCCGAGAGAGATAAATTTTATATTTGATTTTTGTTACATTTGAGTAAAAAGAAAGGAACAAATAAGCATAAAAAGGAATTAGTAAAGTACAAATTTGCCCTTATTTTGGTGGTGTATAAATTCACTTTCTCCCCCCTTTTCCTTTTCTTCCCCGTGCACCCCACTCTCCCCTTCTCTTTCTTTTTCACTCTCTTCCTCTCGGCTACTCTCTCTCTCTCGGCTCTCTCCATCTCTCATCTTTCTCTCTTGCATGCAACACTCAAACCTCACTCAAACTCAAAGATATTACTCTCTTTAGTCTCTATTTTTGGTATACATCTCAATTTCCATTTATATGTAAGTCTTGTATAAGTGTTTTAATGATTGATCACTATGGTTGTGTTCAAGGAAATTGATTTCTTGATACAAAACTATAAGAGTGAATCCCAGAGATTTTGGGGTCATGAACTCGAGAGGAGACCCGTTGCGGGCTCTCTTAAGTTCGACCACCACCGGCTATGATCCAAGGAGAGCCGGTGGAGTTTTTACGATATTTTGATTTGAATTTTAAAGCCTTGCATGTTTGGTTTTTGAAAAGATCAAAAGAGTTTTTGATAATTCCTTTAAAACTTGAATATGTGATTGGAGATAGGTTTGTTTTGATTATTGATGTCTGTAAAAGTCATTTGATATTTAGGAAATCAAAATTTAAGGTTGCATGTTGGGTTTATAATTCGGCTTTGTGCTAATTAAAAAGTAAATTGGGTTTGATGACTTGATCTTAGTAAATGCTAAGCCTAATTAGTGAAAAATGTGATTGCATGTTAGTTTTAAAGAATAACAAGTTATGCATGTCAACGTTTAATCCTTGAGTTGTGAATCTTGATTTTTGCCGAATAGAAAAAGGATTTAGAAGAGATTTGCTTGATGATTACGTGAATGCACGTTGATTAAATGAGTTAATTAAAGTTGGAGTCACTAGGTGATGCTTGGTTTTGGTGTTTAAATGAATTGAATGACTTAGTAAAGGTTTAAAGCAAGTTGGGAATGTAATTTAAGACCTTGCATGTCAAAATTTATCCTTGCATGCATGATTATTGGAAAACCCGAATGGGTCTTATGCTTAAAAAGAGAATTAAGTTGATTTCTTTGCTAATTATCTTAGTGGCTAGTGAGAACTTGATTGCTTGATAATGATTGGGAGGTGTTTGTGTTCGAACTTGTATAGTTAGAAGAAGATGTTGATTTTCGAGATTATGATTCAGATTTTTGATTAAAAAGGATGAAGTTTAATTGCGTAAATGACTCTTGTGACTTGCATTATTTGTGTTCGACTATATAAGATGAATTTGAATAAATATGGTTGTGTTTTATGTGAATGGCCGAATAGAATACAAGTAGGGAAATGAATGAATCGGTTCTAATCCCTTGTTAAGTGATTGCATGTGAAATCCTAGGAGATATGTGATTTATTTGTGTGATTGGTTGTTGTTATGGTTTGAATTAAGGAATAAAAGAAAAAGGGAATTAAATCGTTTGTTATTAAAAAGAGCTATAAGTGATAGCTATGGTCGTAAAGGTTTGGTTGTGAATAAATCATGTACTCGTAAGAGTTATATTAGTGTGATTGGAGAAATAGCTAAGGTTAAGCAAGTACGCTTCGATTGTTAAGTATATAAGGATATAAAAGTTACGAGAAAGGAATGTGCTATGTGGTTATGTGTATAAGCTATATTCGTATACTCGAGTCAAGGATATAATCGAATTATCGTATTGAGTGATCGTTCTGGGAACGAGAGTTGAGAAACTGATTAATGTTTTGGTTTTATTATAGATTCGGAGCGTGAGGGGAAAGGAAAGGATATACTAGGTGGCAGTAGTTCAACCTTCAGGAAAGCAAATTCAGGCAAGTAACTCTGATTACTTATGTAAATGATTATAAAGAGAATGTTGTTCATACCATGTAGAGTATTGAACTGTGTAACTTGTGAAACCCTGATATTGATTTGAGATACCCTGCCTTTGATCTTGATAAACTATTATTGATAAGCTTACTGATTCAACCCTTTGATAATCTGTCCTTTCTGTTCAAGTTATTTATTAAGCCATGAATCGTATTGAACCCTATAATTATCCTTGTGAGCCCTGTTTAATGATACTTTATTTCCTGATCACCCTATTGATCCCTAGACAGATGTTGATACTTCTAACTTAAATGCCTTGTTATCCTTGATACATAATCCTTAAGAATTGTTCCTTGTTTATCCTTGAATCACTCCCTGAACTTGTCTTCTTAAAATCTGACTTAAGAATGAGTTTCGACTCGAAAGAGTCTGAATGATTTCATATTCTTGGTAATGATAAAATGGATTTTAGAAAACCTATTTGTTTTTCCAACTCAAGGTTTTCCAAACGAATTCCTGATGGATTGGATTGGGACGTAAGAGGCTAGTGGGACTAGTCCAGTCATGGTAAGAGGCTAGCGGGGCTAGTCCAACTTAAGGCTGTTCAGAAAATTGATTCTTGAAAATGAAAATGGTTTATATTGTTTTGAAAAGAGTTGATTATGTTAATGTGAAGCTTAAAGCTCGAGAATCCTGATTCTTAAATCTGTTGATCATATGATTGATCCCATATAATAAAATACTGTTGCTTTCCTCTTTTGAAAGATCTATTCTGATCCTTTAATGATTTGTGATGAATGTCGGCTATCGTCCTGCATTGAGCCTTGTTCCTTAAAAGCTCCACATTATCCTTCAAAACCTTTCCTTAACCCAAAAGCTGGAAATCTGCCACCTAGAACAAATAAAGTAGAATGCCCTGAGTTTGGTAAAGTATATTATGATTTGATATCGTAGAACTGCTTTATAGTTACTTGCTGAGCTTTATACTCATATGTTTTATTTTAATCTAACCATGGTAGTTAAGTAAGAAGATGGGCAGGCTTAGGCGCACTGCTCGTAAGAGCGTACCTGGTGGTCCCTACCTTGTTGAGGGCTTCCGGTTGCCAGAGCAGGTAGTGGTATTTTTGAGTGAGCTCGCGCCTAGAAGGAAATGTTTAAAGATACAATGGGTTATCTGTCGGTTCCCAGCAGGAATTGATATTGTTTATTTAATAATATTTTGGGGTTGTAAGTTATATTTTATTATTGGTAGTTGTAATCTTGTCTCATACTTTATCCTGTTGATCCTGTTAGTAGTTAATCGGGGTTTATACTTATTTAATTATTAGATTAAAGGTGTGTGAGTTCTCATTTTCTAACCCCGAGATTGAGGCGTCACACAACATCTTAACAAAGACTGGAAAAATAATTATTTTTAATACCATGTTCTAGAATTAATGAAGAAATAGAAAAAATGGAAAATAAGTAATTTTTTTAAATCTTTTCAAAAATGAAAAGTAAATTTTGAGAATAAATATACAAGGATCTTTTTTTTAAAATTTTAAAAAGCTTTTTTTTCTTTCTTAAAATTTTGGGAACAAACAAGATAAATTAAAATGCAACTTTTTTTCCTGTACAAATAGGTCGGGAACACAGTGTAAAATTAAGAAATGGATGGAAAATTTTGATGTAACATCCCAATAACTACATTTACCGATTACACATATATTTTTTTTGAAGTTAACGGACTCCGCCGACATATTAAATAGTGTTTTAAATAAGATTGAAAATTTGAGATGATGCCACTGATATATTTGTGTGAAATAATTGGGATGTTTTATAATTAAACTGTAAAAAAAAGAATTAAGTTAGATAGTTTGATGCGTTTTAAGAAATAATTTTGTGCCTTCGAGATGTATATAGTTGGTGCTTTGAAGCAGTAGTTTTGTACCTTGAAGAGGTAATTTGGGCCTTTAAGAGGTAATTTTGTGCTTTCAAGATTTATATATTTTGTTTTTACGAGAAGTATATGAATGGTGCCTTCAACAAGTAATTTTGTGCATTCAAGAGGTATATATATTCTTTTGTCTTGGAAGGTATATGAATGATGACTTCAAGAAGTTAAGGACGACAAGAAAGCTCAGTATGCAAGTTATTACCTGAATGACAAAGCAAGTTTCTGGTGGGAGTCTTCTAAGGCGTTGTCGGATGGCAAAGACTTAACATGGGAGAAGTTCACTGAGATGTTTCTGGAGAAGTATTTGCCGAGTTATATGCAAGATCAGTTGGAAATGAAATTTCTGGATCTTAGACTGAAGGATATGTCAGTAGCGGAGTATGAAGTGAAATTCTCGGAGTTGTCTAGATTCGTACCTGAGTATGTGAAAACGGAAGCGAAGAATGCCAAGAGGTTTCAACAGGGACTTAAGCCGTGGATTAGAAGTCAAATAGCAATGTTGGAGATCAAGAATTATGCTGCCTTAGTTCAAAGGGCAATGATAGTGGAAGGTGAGCTTGAAGCTGCAAGAAGAGAAAATGAAGGAAGAAAGAGGAAATTTGAAAGCTCAGAGCAAGAGCAAGGAAGCTCAAAGTTTAGAGGGAAATTTGGCAAGAATGGTGGAGGTCAGAACCAAAGATTTCAGAAATATAAACCCGGTAATGGAGCTCAGAAGAACCGTTTCCAGAAAACTGGACAACCGGGGAAGGATAGCAGACCCCAGATTCAAGAATGCAAGAATTGTGGAAAGAGACACCCGGGAAGGTGTAATAAGTTGGATGTAACGTGTTTTAAGTGCAACCAGAAGGGGCATTACTCTTCAGAATGCCCAAGTGGAGCGAGGAAGCCTGATTTGTCATGTTTCAAGTGTGGTAAAGTGGGCCATATGGCCATGAATTGTAAACAGCCTGTTCAGAAGGCTAATGTTCTCAGGATTGCTGGACCGCCGTCTCTCCCAGCACCATCAGCTCAACCTAGAGCTAGAACCTTTAACATAATGATGAAAGATGCGGTGCAAGATGTGGACGTGGTAGCAGGTATGCTCGTTATTAACTCAGTAGAAGTAAAAGTTTTGATGGATTCTGGAGCAACTAGATCTTTTATCTCTGAAAGTATTCTTGATAAGTTAAATTGTGTTGCGTACCCTCTAGAACCTAATTTGATTATAGAGGTAGCGAATCAAGAGAAAGTTATTGCTAGCGAGATTTGTCCCGATTGTGAGGTGACTATAGAAGGTCGGCACTTTTCTGCTGACTTAGTTCCCTTTAAGTTAGGAGAATTTGAGGTCATACTAGGAATGAATTGGTTGTCAAACCATGAAGCGTAAATAGAATGTAAAATTAAGAAGGTGAAATTAAGAACTAAGGATGGTGAAGAGGTGATATTTAAAGGAAAGAGGCAAGAGAAGAAATTCTTAACGGCTATTGAGACAAGAAGATTAATACGTCAAGGATGTGAAGTTTATTTGGCTCATGTCGTGGATGTGGAGAAAGAATCTGTAAGGATCGAGGATATACCGATAGTAAGAGATTTTCCGGATGTGTTTCCTGATGAATTGCCTGGACTACCTCTAGACAGAGAGATCGAGTTTACGATTGATTTGGCTCCTGGAACGGAACCAGTGTCAAAAGCTCCCTATCGCATGGCGCCAGTCGAGATGAAGGAATTGGCAGCTCAGTTGCAAGAATTGTTGGACGAAGGAGTGATCCGACCGAGTGTATCCCCGTGGGGCGCACCGGTATTATTTGTAAAGAAAAAGGATAGAAGTATGAGGTTGTGCATTGATTATCGCGAACTGAATAAATTGACAATCAAGAATAAGTACCTCTACCGCGGATCGATGACTTATTTGATCAGCTGAAAGGAGCTCCGTATTTCTCCAAGATTGATTTAAGGTCTGGGTATCATCAGTTAAAGATTAAAGCGGAAGATATACCCAAGACAGCGTTTCGAACGAGATATGGACACTATGAGTTTTTGGTAATGGCATTTGGCTTGACAAATGCGCCAGCCGCATTTATGGATCTTATGAACCGAGTGTTCAAGAAATATTTGGATAAGTTTGTTATTGTATTTATCGACGATATACTGATTTACTCCAAGACGGAAGAAGATCATAAGGAGCATTTGAGGATTTCCTTGGAAATTCTGAGGAAAGAGAAGCTGTATGCTAAGTTTTCAAAGTGTGAATTTTGGCTAAAGGAAGTGCAATTTCTTGGTCATGTAGTTAATAAAGAAGGAATCAAAGTGGACCCATCCAAGATAGAAGCTGTAATAATTTGGGAAAGACCCAAGACTCCTACGGAAGACCGAAGTTTTCTAGGATTAGCCGGATATTACAGGAGATTTGTGCAAGATTTCTCTAAGATTATCGATCCGTTAATGAAGTTGACGAGAAAGAACGAGAAGTTTGTTTGGACAGAAAAGTGTGAGGAAAGTTTTCAAGAGTTAAAGAAGAGGTTGGTAACCGCCCCAGTGTTGGTATTACCAGATGACAAAGGGGAATTTGTGATATTCAGTGATGCTTCATATAAAGGACTTGGATGTGTGTTAATGCAACACGGGAATGTAATAGCATATGCGTCAAGGCAACTCAAGCCGTATGAGAAAATGTATCCAACGCACGATTTGGAATTGGCAGCAATTGTGTGTGCCTTAAAATTTGGAGGCATTATTTGTACGGGGAAAAGTGCGAGATTTACACGGATCATAAGAGTTTAAAGTATATCTTTACTCAGAAGGAATTGAATATGCGACAAAGAAGGTGGTTAGAATTAATCAAAAATTATGATTGCGCGATAAACTATCATCCTGGAAAGGCAAATATGGTAGCAGATGCTCTAAGTCGCAAGGAAAAGCTGAATACGTTAACATCATCGGAAGAATTGATCAAAGATTTTGAAAAGATGGAAATAGAGGTGCAAACTCCAGAATTTGGAGGTGAAGCTATATATGCAATGTCATTTCAACCTGAAATTTTGGAAAAGATTCGATGTCGTCAAGAGCAAGTGATGAATCGCGAAAAGGATAAGTTGACGGGAGAAGAAATTAAAGCTCAAAGGGATGGAAAAGGAATATACCGTGTTAACTCACGTATTTGGATACCTAATGTCATGGAGTTAAAGCACCAAATTTTGCAAGAAGCGCATAACTTGAGATTTTCAATTCACCCTGGAAGTACGAAAATGTACCAGGATTTAAAAGAAAGTTATTGGTGGCCAAACATGAAGAAGGAAATTACGGAATGGATAAATAGATGTTATACGTGCCAAAGAGTCAAAGCGGAACATCAAAGGCCGAGCGGATTGCTTCAGCCACTGGATATACCCGAATGGAAATGGGAACATATAGCGAAGGATTTCGTGGTAGGATTACCTAAAACCAAGTCAAATGATGATGCGATTTGGGTGGTAATCGATCGGTTGACGAAGTCAGCACATTTATTGCCGATAAATGAAAGGTTTTCGTTGGAAAAGTTGGTCAAATTGTATTTGGATGAGATTGTGATACGTCATGGAGTTCCTGTATCTATCGTGTCCGATAGAGACCCAAGGTTTAACTCGAGATTTTGGAGACAATTCCATGATCATTTGGGAACTAAGTTGAAAATGAGTACGGTATATTATCCGCAGACAGACGGACAAAGTGAAAGGACAATTCAGACAATTGAAGATATGTTGCGAACCTGTGCAATAGATTTCAAAGGAAATTGGGACGATCATTTTCCCTTAATTGAGTTTTCCTATAACAATAGTTATCACGCAAGTATTGGCATGCCGCCTTATGAAGCGTTGTATGGAAGAAAGTGTAGGTCCCCTACTTATTGGGATGAAGTTGGTGAGCGCAAATTAATTGGCCCAGAGCTTGTTCAACAAACGAAGGAAAAGGTAGAGATGATTCGAAAGAGATTAATTGCAGCTCAAGATTGCCAAGCAAAGTACGCAAATCAAGAACGAAAAGATATGCAATTCGAATCTGGAGACAAAGTCTTGTTAAAGATATCTCCTTGGAAAGGTTTAACCCGATTCAGAAAGAAAGGAAAGTTGAGTCCTAGGTATATCAGACCATTTGAAGTATTGCGTCGAGTTGAGATGGTGGCAAATGAGTTGGCGCTACCTCCATAAATGCAACATCTGCACAATATATTTCATGTATCTCTTCTGAAGAAGTATAATGCTGATGCGAGCCATGTGATCGAGTTAGAACCAGTGGAAATCCAACCAGATTTGTCCTATGTGGAACAACTAGTTCGAATTTTGGACCAAAAAGAGAGGACGCTTAGAAATAAAGTTGTACCTCTAGTTAGAGTGTTATGGAGAAATCTATTAGTCGAAGAATCGAATTGAGAATTAGAAAGCGAAATTAAAGAAAAGTATCCCCATCTATTTGCTTAGATTAAATTCTCGGGACATAATTCTTTTAAGGAGGGTAGATTGTGACGACTGAGAATTTTGTGAAGTGATTAAGTGAATAAAGTATGCTTTATGTGATGTGATTATAATTATGTGACTAAGTGCTGATTAATTGTCTTTTCTGTATATAAGAATATATGAGCGTAAATAAAAACGTTCCAATTTAAAGAGTCAGCTTAGGAGTTGAGTTGTGTTGTCAAGCCGTCAGGTAGAACGGAACCCGTCCTAATAAGGAATTAAAGAATATAAAATGTGAATTATGTGTGATTGAATGAAATGAGTATTTAAATAAAGTATTTCGTCCTAAGTGATGTGTCGATTGGTAAAGATAATGAGAAGCGTAATCGAAACGCTGAGCGTCGGGCCGTCAGGCTGAACGTGACCCGGTACGCGTAGAACAGGATAAAGATTAAAGAGGGACAAATTCTATGATCACACCTGAGTTGTTATGTGATCGTATATGTGTGATTGCTTGTCTGTGTGCATGACTATGTGCTCTGTGACATTTTATGAATTTAAAGGAATTATGTGATTTAAATAAAGGTTTATTTAACCTTCGCGCATTATTATAAAATTATCCGAGTAAGATAAAAGCATGGGATTTTTTTTATCTTCATAGTAGTCCTAGAGACTTTTTAAAAATGATGAGTGGATTTATTTGGTGGTCTTTGCATTTTAAATTGATTTTTATATGGAAAAATGTTATTATTAAGACGAGTTTGCGAAATTCATATAAAATCAACCGTCCGCTCAAAAATCCATTATGAGTAATGGTTACAAAGCTAATTTCAAGATCTACGTGTTAAAATTGTCACTTGCAATAATTTCCGACTTTTCGAGAGAGACAAATTTTATATTTAATTTTTGTTACATTTGAGTAAAAAGAAAGGAACAAATAAGCATAAAAAGGAATTAGTAAAGTACAAATTTGCCCTTGTTTTGATGGTGTATAAATTCACTTTCTCCCCCCCCCCTTTTTCCTTTTCTTCCCCGTGCACCCCACTCTCCCCTTCTCTTTCTTTTTCACTCTCTTCCTCTCGGCTACTCTCTCTCTCTCTCGACTCTCTCCATCTCTCATCTCTCTCACTTGCATGCAACACTCAAACCTCACTCAAACTCAAAGATATTACTCTCTTTAGTCTCTATTTTCGTTATACATCTCAATTTCCATTTGCATGTAAGTGTTGTATAAGTGTTTTGATGATTGATCACTATGGTTGTGTTCAAGGAAATTGATTTCTTGATACAAAACTATAAGAGTGAATCCCAGAGATTTTGGGGTCATGAACTCGAGAGGAGACCCGTTGCGGGCTCTCTTATGTTCGACCACCACCAGCTATGATCCAAGGAGAGCTAGTGGAGTTTTTACGATATGTTAATTTGAATTTTAAAGCCTTGCATGTTTGGTTTTTGAAAAGATCAAAAGAGTTTTTGATAATTCCTTTAAAACTTGTATATGTGATTGGAGATAGGTTTGTTTTGATTATTGATGTGTGTAAAAGTCATTTGATGTTTAGGAAATCAAAATTTAAGGTTGCATGTTGGGTTTATAATTCGTCTTTGTGCTAATTAAAAAGGAAATTGGGTTTGATGACTTGATCTTAGTAAATGCTAAGCCTAATTAGTGAAAAATGTGATTGCATGTTAGTTTTAAAGAAGAACAAGTCATGCATGTCAACGTTTAATCCTTGAGTTGTGAATCTTGATTTTTGCCGAATAGAAAATGGATTTAGAAGAGATTTGCTTGATGATTAAGTGAATGCACGTTGATTAAATGAGTTATTTAAAGTTGGAGTCACTAGGTGATGCTTGGTTTTGGTGTTTAAATGAATTGAATGACTTAGTAAAGGTTTAAAGCAAGTTGGGAATGTAATTTAAGACCTTACATGTCAAAATTTATCCTTGCATGCATGATTATTGGAAAACCCGAATGGGTCTTATGCTTAAAAGGAGAATTAAGTTGATTTCTTTGCTAATTATCTTAGTGGCTAGTGAGAACTTGATTGCATGACAATGATTGGGTGGTGTTTGTGTTCGAACTTGTATAGTTAGAAGAAGATGTTGATTTTCGAGATTATGATTCGGATTTTTGATTAAAAAGGATGAAGTTTAATTGCGTAAATGACTCTTGTGACTTGCATTATTTGTGTTCGACTATATAAGATGAATTTGAATATACATGGTTGTGTTTTATGTGAATGGATGAATAGAATACAAGTAGGTAAATGAATGAATCGGTTCTAATCCCTTGTTAAGTGATTGCATGTGAAATCCTAGGAGATATGTGATTTATTTGTGTTATTGGTTGTTGTTATGGTTCGAATTAAGGAATAAAAGAAAAAGGGAATTAAATTGTTTGTTATTAAAAAGAGCTATAAGTGATAGCTATGGTCGTAAAGGTTTGGTTGTGAATAAATCATGTACTCGTAAGAGTTATATTAGTGTGATTAGAGAAATAGCTAAGGTTAAGCAAGTACGCTTCAATTGTTAAGTATATAAGGATATAAAAGTTACGAGAAAGGAATGTGCTATGTGCTATGTGCTTATGTGTATAAGCTATATTCGTATACTCGAGTCAAGGATATAATCGAATTATCGTATTGAGTGATCGTTCTGGGAACGAGAGTTGAGAAACTGATTAAGGTTTTAGTTTTATTGTAGATTCGGAGCGTGAGGGGAAAAGATATACTAGGTGGCAGTAGTTCAACCTTCAGGAAAGCAAATTCAGGCAAGTAACTCTGATTACTTGTGTAAATGATTATAAAGAGAATGTTGTTCATACCATGTAGAGTATTGAACTGTTTAACTTGTAAAACCCTGATATTGATCTGAGATACCCTGCCTTTGATCTTGATAAACTGTTATTGATAAGCTTACTGATTCAAACCTTTAATAATCTGTCATTTCTGTTCAAGTTATTTATTAAGCCATGAATCGTATTGAACCCTATAATTATCCTTGTGAACCCTGTTTAATGATACTTTATTTCCTGATCACCCTATTGATCCCTAGACAGATGTTGATCCTTCTAACTTAAATGCCTTGTTATCCTTGATATAAAAATCCTTAAGAATTGTTCCTTGTTTATCCTTGAATCACTCCCTGAACTTGTTTTCTTAAAATCTGACTTAAGAATGAGTTTCGACTCGAAAGAGCCTGAATGATTTCATATTCTTGGTAATGATAGAATGGATTTTAGAAAACCTATTTGTTTTTCCAACTCAAGGTTTTCCAAACGAATTCTTGATGGATTGGATTGGGACGTAAGAGGCTAGTGGGACTAGTCCAGTCATGGTAAGAGGCTAGCGGGGCTAGTCCAACTTAAGGCTGAAATTATACCGATTGGTACCTTAAAGACCGGATGGAGGTCGGTCCGGGCTGATCACCCGTATTATAGTGAAATGGAAAGATAAAGTGATCCAATCAAGTGTTCTAAATGATTATTTAAAAGGGAACTGAAACTTTCTGTTCAGAAAGTTGATTCAGGGTTCACCCGTATTATAGTGTTTTGAAAAGAGTTGATTATGTTAATGTGAAGCTTAAAGCTCGAGAACCCTGATTCTTAAATCTGTTGATCATATGATTGATCCCATATAATGAAATACTGTTGCTTTCCTCTTTTGAAAGATCTATTCTGATCCTTTAATGATTTGTGATGAATGTCGGCTATCGTCCTGCATTGAGACTTGTTCCTTAAAAGCCCCACATTATCCTTCAAAACCTTTCCTTAACCCAAAAGCTGGAAATCTGCCACCTAGAACAAATAAAGTAGAATGCCCTGAGTTTGGTAAAGTATATTGTGATTTGATATCGTAGAACTGCTTTATAGTTACTTGCTGAGCTTTATACTCATATGTTTTGTTTTAATCTAACCATGGTAGTTAAGCAAGAAGATGGCCAGACTTAGGCGCACTGCTCGTAAGAGCGTACCTGGTGGTCCCTACCTTGTTGAGTGCTTCCGGTTGCCAGAGCAGGTAGTGGTATTTTTGAGTGAGCTCACGCCTAGAAGGAAATGTTTAAAGATACAATGGGTTATCTGTCGGTTCCCAGCAGGAATCGATATTGTTTATTTAATAATATTTTGGGGTTGTAAGTTATATTTTATGATTGGTAGTTGTAATCTTGTCTCATACTTTATCCTGTTGATCCTGTTAGTAGTTAATCGGGGTTTATGCTTATTTAATTATTAGATTAAAGGTGTGTGAGTCCTCATTTCTTAACCCCGAGATTGAGGCGTCACACAACATCTTAACAAAGACTGGAAAAATAATTATTTTTAATACCATGTTCTAGAATTAATGAAGAAATAGAAAAAATGGAAAATAAATAATTTTTTTAAATCTTTTCAAAAATGAAAAGTAAATTTTGAGAATAAATATACAAGGATCTTTTTTTCAAAATTTTAAAAAGTTTTTTTTTCTTTCTTAAAATTTTGGGAACGAACAAGATAAATTAAAATGCAACTTTTTTTCCGTACAAATGTGTCGGGAACACAATGTAAAATTAATAAATGGATGGAAAATTTTGATGTAACATCCCTATAACTACATTTACCGATTACACATATTTGTTTTTGAAGTTAACGGACTCCGCCGACATATTAAAATAGTGTTTTAAATAAGATTGAAAATTTGAGATGATGCCATTGATATATTTGTGTGAAATAATTGGGATGTTTTACTGTAAAAAAAGAATTAAGTTAGATAGTTTGATGCATTTTAAGAAATAATTTTGTGCCTTCGAGATGTATATGGTTGGTGCTTTGAAGCGGTAGTTTTGTACCTTGAAGAGGTAATTTGTGCCTTCACGAGGTAATTTTGTGCTTTCAAGAGTTATATATTTTGGTGCTTACGAGAAGAGTATGAATAGTGCTTTCAACAAGTAATTTTGTGCATTCAAGAGGTATATATATTCTTTTGTCTTGGAAGGTATATGAATGATGACTTCAAAAGGTATTTTTGTGCATGTAAGAGGTTTTATATTTAAATAGATGAGATATATCATTCTTCAAGTTTATTTTCATTTGTTTGATAATATTAAGTGTGACGACTATTTCGAATAAATTCATAAAATAAAATTTTAATCAACTGTAAAATTAGATAAAACCAGTTTATAAACCTTTTAAAATTTGTATTAATGATATCAACATTACTTAAGTCAATGAAACTGAAAATTTTACAGAAAGGATGATTATTATAAAAATATAAATGCGCATCGATATCAGTAATCAAATGTGATAATTATATATCGCTAAACTTTCATCAAATTTGATATTCAAAAAAAAAATTAAGGTATCTAACCAAAGGATTCCCTTTGAAAGGATTCCCTTTGATTAGATTTTATGTAACGTTAAAATTACTTTTTATAGTAAAATGACATTCTAAGTGAAGTGAAAGCTTTATTTAGACAATATTCGTAGGCAACTGAATTTTTACTCAAAGTGCGGATTTAAATAAAAAGGTAACTGAAGTAGCTTGAAAATTGAAGTTTTTGGATCAATCAATTGATAAGTATGCAGCTCATCCATTCACTACAGATGAGTGATAATGCTTATTTATTTTTCTGGGTGTTATCTCGTCAGATTTTAAGACGTTATTGTCTAAGTTTTCGGAGCCATCATGCATCACCTTCGGTTAAATGATAAATTTTATTGGATGAAGGAAACTGCTTTCTACTTTATTTTGTATCTCGATACAAGTTATGTTCGAGATTTTAAATCTCCCCAACAAAAAAACACACATACTGGTTAATTTTTAGAATAAATAAGAAAATGTACTTTTCAAGTTTCGGCAAGTCAATCTATAATAAAGAGTGAACTTATGCATTTGATAATTGATATATTTCTTATTGAAACTCTCCCCACAGGACCGGTGTGAATGTAACATTCATATTGAGCCCTGCTTTTAACATAACACAGTACTTATCTATTAGACATTTGGTGGTCCAATGGCGTATAACAATGATTATTTTTCAAAATGTTAGGGTTATTTATGAAGACACTCACAAGTTTGAGAAATGAAATGGACATTAACCAAAAATAAAAGTATACATGGAGCAATCATTTTGTTTTATTACAGAAATTGGAAACTAATACCTAACACGGCATTACAACAAATCTGGCCATTTACGACGGTTTTTTTGAACTGAAATCGTCGTAATTGAGCCATTTACGACGGAAAAAATCGTCATTTTCTGGTCGAGTAGTAAGTTCGCTTTTTCATCACAAGATAAAATTGCGTCGCAAGTTAGGAAGTAGGGGCCCACATACTTAATAAAATAATAAATCTACTTACGACGGAATTTATCGTCGTAAGATACTACAATATGACGAACAAAAACGTCGTAAGGTATCTACTTACGACAGAAAAAACGTTGGATATTACTTTACGGGACCCACTTTTAATGAGATAAAACATAATTTTACGACAGAAAAATGCGTCGTAAGTTAGAAATTTCCGACAGAAAGAACATCGTATTTTAGAAGGTGGGGCCTACAAGCTGGAAAATGAAAATTCAAAAAAAATATTTTTAAATATAAAAATGAATACATTACGACGGAATGTTTGAAGAACAACCGTCATAATTTTGTTTTTCTAGAATAACCAAATACTAATTTTTCAATATCCAGCCATTTTCGGCTTCCAATTTAAATTTTAAACCTGCCAAAATCTTATGCAATCGCAAACTCAAAATAAACTCTAAAACTACCAAAAGACAATCAACATTTATTAAAGCAAAATACACAATTATCATTGTATTAAGTTTTATCAATAATTCTAAATCAAACACATTACATAATTACATTTTTTAAGTCTAACTTAGAAGTAACTTATACTCTGGTAACATGAATGCCATGCTCTTAAATTAGGCGCCCAGGAAAATATCTGATTGACTACTGTTGTTTAATTCAAATATAGCTGATAAACTTGTCATGCAATCGAAACCTGAAATCAGTGGCAATTGACCTGTGCACCGAAAGAACACACACTTAGAACACGAGAAATAATAAACGACAACATTCTATTGCTAGACACAAATCTAACACAGTAGTGACAAAAAATATGTCATCTGTCTTCTTTAAACTGCGGTTTATATAAATATAGAAAAAACCATAAAGTTAAATTAAAAAAATAATAAATCTTGTATCATGACTAAATAAGTATGGAAATCATGTTCATGTATGAGAACCATTTATAATTGGGTCAATCTATCAAATACGGCAATATGCAGAGAATTAAAAACCACACAAACATATCTTTGGACCGTAAATGCTTACTACTGTAAAATTAAACCTTGAACTATTTAATTAACTATATATTTCTGTCAAACTAGCCTTTTACCTGACTATATGGAAATTAAATACACATTTCCAAAGCACTTCAGTTCTAACCAAGTTAGTACAAACAGGGTACCATTATTGTAAACATGTGATTCACAACGAGTGAACTTATAATAAATCATTGACATATAGTGTACAAAGAGACGCTAGAGGGTCTCATGGTATGATTCTGCATATATAATTATATTCCTCAACAATTAGATAAAAGTAAATCTAGTACAATGTTATATAACTTTTTGATGGGTATTTGGCAAAGATGGACTAAACAACACATTGAGCAATAAAATGATATGTTACTCCAGCCTCCAAAAATACCTTTTTGGCAAATATGTTCTCTTCTTCGAGTCCACGGCCTCCTTTAACAAGAGCTGTATAGAGAGGACGAATATATTTCATCCCGCAACCTCGTTAAAAGTTTTCTTTACTTCACCATTATATTTTTTTAGTTTTTCTAAGAGGTTGGGATGGCGATTTGTTGAAGCCATCTTTACGTAATTTTTTGACTGGGATGACCGTTTGGAGAAATGCCACATTCTCGTAATTTTTTTTATTGCAAAAGCCTATACCTAGTAGTTAAGGATAAGACCTGCAAATAGGATTCTAAAATTATAAAAAAAACAAACGTTAAAATATCTATCGTGATTATGGTGATATGTACTTGATCTAAAATTCAATTAGTTTCAGTCATGAATCATGGAAAAAACTAAAAAAAACTGGGGGTGCGAAATATATGTCATTGATATCATAATTTATTTCAAAAAGCTGCACTGCACTTCATCTACGTAATACGTCACTTTTTATGTTTAGGAAAAATAATGGAGAGAATACGAGATAAAATATGTATGGGTTTAATTAGCGGAATATTCTCTTATTCTATTTTGACGAAGTCTCACAATTCTTAATTTTAGTGTTTATGCTAGAAGCTATGAACAATTTTGTGTCTTATTAAATATTTTATATATTTTATATCATATATATATTAAAAAAAGGGGAGATTAAACATTTGTTTTTATAAATTAATAGATAGTAGAAAACTTAAAAATGTTTCTAGGGACGATGGACGTGTTGCCTCGGCCTTTACATAGTATAAAGGTCACCTATATGTGGTATATGTGGTACATGTGTGACATTTGAATTGATCTCCCAATTAGTGGTTTTCGCTCAATTTTTTTTAACCCACCAGGGTTTCTCATCGGTAATTGGTTAAATCTGGTTATGATGTGACTGATATTCTTCATTTACATGAATATTCGTTAATGAATATTTAAATGCAGATTTAATATAAACATTGGCGTAACCAGTGTATTGATAGTGGGTTGATAGTGGGGGCAACTGACCCTACTGAAATTCGGGAAAATAATTTTTTTGTATGTTCAAAATTTATTAGAAAAAAAATTAAAATGCAAAAGTTCAACCTTTATCCCTATATATATATAGATAGATAGGGTTAGGCTCATAATTATTATAGAACACTAAATATAAAAGTATCGTATATTCTGTAATTTATGCATAACATATGTATATATTATGTAAAAAATTTCTCATATTTGTTTTTATATACAATTTTTTTTTCCAGTAGCATACCACATTTATTTTTAATAAGTGAGAAAAAAAATATATATAAAAAGTGAAGTGTTCTCCAATTAATGTGTTCTCCAAGGAATTCAACCATATATATATATATATAGGCAATTGTTCAAATAAAAATAACTCTTAAAATGAAAACTAGAAATAACTTTTTAAATTTACATTATAATTCATTTATTTTTAGAACTTATAATATGCCCCCCTAATTCACACAATAATTTCCCTAATTTTGTATTTTAGCCCCGAAGATCAATACTGAGACATCAGCGGGGACCCCACTGCCATGTCATCGCCCCGTTAGCAGTGGGATCAGTGCCACCTCATCACCCGAAAATCACCATCAAAATGATAAATCACTACCGAAAAATGAAAATCATCACTGAAAAATTAAAATCACTACATCTGAAAATAAAAAAAAAATCACCACAAATTTTGGTCAACACTTCCGATCATATTTTCCAGCCTTCCATAAATCACTAAACTACCACACGGACTACAACTATCACCACCACAACAATGTCAACTATCATCACTACCACAATCCATCACCAGAATTACAACAAAATCACCATAGATATATGTTGACAATCACCCGATTTGATGTTCATACATCCCAAAAACAAAACAAAATCACTAGTATTACAGATCTGAAGTGCAATGTTGAGGATGATCGATAAGAAAGAACGAAAAATAAAGAGTTAAAGTTGTAGTGAGATGAAGGGATAAATGCATCAGTGATTAACCAACAATATCACGACAACAACTCTAAGAAGATGATGGCGTCGAAAGGAGGAGGGGTGAGGCTATGTCGCGGCGGCAGTGGGAAGAGGAGGCGTAGGTTGGGTTTTTGGTGGAGATGAGAGAGAGAGGGGGAGGGAGGGAGAGAGGGAGATAGATCGATCTTGTGCTTACCTACGGTGGGGCGGAGGCAGCGGGAATTGATCTGGTGGTGTTGAGGCGTGGTCGAAAGAAATGAGGGGGTGGGGTGGGGGAGATGGGGGTGTGTATAAGTGTTTATAATAATATTTATGTATTGAAATTATAAATAATTACAAAAATGCCATCAATTTCTAATTTTCATTATAGTGAGATTTCTAGTGGAATGGGACTCTCTATATATATATATTAAATTATAATTTGATCATATAATATTGTAGAATAGAGTAGAATTTGTTCATAATAATATTTTGATCATCATTCTAATTTTGTTTTTTACATTCTACTCGATTAGACAAAACTTTTCATCCCAATGACTCGAATTTCTGGGCAAGACACTGAATGTAACATTGTCATTTCATGATATCATGTAAGGCACAATTTTTGAAATTCTGTCTATTCTAAGGTTTTGTAAAGCAAAATATTTGTTAGTTATGGAGGATACTAACTGTAAATTTGTCTATACCATTGAAATAAAGTTGATAAATTAAAGACTATGGATATAGTAAACTAACTTTTTAATTTATTTAATATATTTTTTGAAAGCCCCAGGGCCTATTGTGATAATTCGAGTCAAATTTTGAGTCTTTTTCGAACCGGGTTAAATCCCAATTCCGAGTCCAAAAATATAGCGAAGACTATTTGACCAAATACAGTCAACTTGGTTAAACGACAAGCCCGCCACAACCCCAAAAAGATCATAATTTGTTGATGCACTAAATAGTAGTTTTATGCGTTATAAACTGAACTGAAGTTTCAAATCTTCTTGATATGGGATACAATTACATTTATTCATCATCCGGTATTAAGAATTCATCAATCATCATAGCTGAAAGAATGATTGTGCCTGTACAGGAGATTGTGCATAAAATTGGACAGACAAGTGTCTGACCTCTGCAAGCTGTTGTTGGAGCGCAGATGGAAGAATTACCTCTAAGGAGTGGTAATCACTAACATGAGCTAATTCTGAAGTTATCGTAGGTGAAAAAAAGAGTTCTTCCCCTGAAGCTGTCGTTGGATGGCAGGTGAAAGAACTACTTTCACGGAGTGGTGAACATGAACATGAGCTGATTTTGAAGCTGTTGGAAGTGAAAAAACAAGACAGATGATGAGGAATATGAAAATAAAACCCAAGAATTTTAATGAAATGAGCTTCAAGAGAAGCAGAATTGACGAATGTGAGACGAGAGATGACATTTATAGGGGTTTTGGGGCCTAATTAAGGAACGCAAGTCAGGAGAAGATACAAAGAGTAAACGATTAGTAAAATGATTTTATTATTTAACTTGTCTATGTCCAAGTAGGATTAGTAAACGATTATGCTATTATTTAACTCTTCTAAATAAAGAATTTTTTTCTAATTACAATTGGAAAAAATATAATATTTATATTTCTGTCAGTGTGTTGCGGATTAATATTTGAATAATTCCAGATGTCTAAAAAGATTTTTTAAATATAAAATTTCGGTTAACTAATAAAGGTAAAAAAATCCACGTGCGTTAATATTAATTTTTCAAATTAAAACATGTTAATATGTTTTGGAGTTATTTGAAACGTAGCTGTTACATTTTTCTAGATTGGGAGTAGGCACAAAGTCTGCACATATAAACCCTAAGACGATAAAACCATAGTCTTTCTAGAAAGACTAAGTAATTTACTAAGTAATTTTATTTCTTTTCCCTTTTTGATCTCTACCTCTCTACCTCTCCTCTTATCAATAAAACCAACATGACTTTTACCGATTTTTTTGATGAAGGACACCAAATTTACTAAGTAATTTTATTTCTTTTCCCTTTTTGATCTCCTTTTTGGGAAGGATTTATACTTATCTTATTTGTTTGTTTCATTTTGTTAGATCTAAATCATTGTAGCTTTGGATTCTTTGTCTTCGATTTAAGTGAAAATTAATAGTATTGGGAATGTATCGAATATTTATTACCATGATATCAATTTTTAGATCTAAATTTTTAGTTGTACTTTCATTTCATAATTTTAGTGATGTTTGCTCTCCATGTTGAGAAGGTGTTTGTTCTACAAGTGTTGATTTTGATTCAGTGATAAATATTTGTCTGATATTGCATTTAAGATCGATAGTTCAAATGGATAATAATGAAGTGTTAACTTTTTGTTGTTTAATTAATTACACATGCACATATCAATTGTTGAACTACTAACGTGCTACAAAGAATGACAAGAATTTAACCACCAACATGTTATTAACAAGTTGATACTTGTAAATACATCATTTTTAACATGTTATTTGATTGTGTATATGTGAATACTGATGATTTGATTCATCTTATATTTTCTCGACTCGATCAATTTGTTGTATGTTTATTCATAACTTACGCATTTTCATTTTTTCTACAAAATCAGACTTCACTAGATCACTAGGTGTTTCGTCCTCTTTTTGGTCATAACTTTCAGTCAATTACTAGGTGGGATCTTATTACATTATGGACCCATCATAACACATATTTTTCAATTATCCAGATGTAGATGTAGATCGACCACCCTAGATAGTCCGAAGATCTTGTCCCATTTATTTGGATCCCACAAAAAGCAAAAATTATATTTTTAATAATTTTTTTATAATAATGAAATAACATAATGTCGAACTTTAATCCTCCCCACATCCTAAATTCTGATACCATATTTAGTTATCAGTTCTCCTAAAATTTTAAAATATTAAAATTAGATTTACGAATCATATCTCGTATCTTAACGTTAACACATTTCTCTACCCCCGACGAAATCAGAGAATTGTCTTGAACTTGTGATAGCAATTACCCTAACGTACTATACAAGTAACTCTCACAAATAGAAAATCTCATAGACGGAAAAATTCTCAAAAGCAATTTTTAGGTCAAAAATCTTTTCAGAAAAACAGGATATGAATTTTATTAAATAACTTTTTAACTATTTTTTAACGAAAACTTTTTGTTGCAGAGCAATACTAAACATACCCTAAATAATTATGAAAATTGAAAAGGATTAGTAAGTCGTTTATCACTAAGGCTGTAAATGAGTCAATACACTCATGAACAGTTCAGTGTCTGATTCGAAAAAAGTTTGGCTCGAGTTCGGTTTGATCCATAAACGAGTAGAACATGACCATAATTTTAAGGTTCGGTTTGTAAATGAGTTGAACTTGAGCACAACACAGTCGGATCGAAAGTTCCCGAACATACACGAACAAGTTCGATTACTATGTTCGCGAACAAGTTCGTTAATATAGTTCGTGAGTAATGTTCGGGAACATGCTAGTTGATATAACTCGTGAATAAATATATTATTTCTAGTTATATATACTCGTAAACACGTTATAAATACATGTTTGACACATAATTTTGTGAATAATTCTATAAATATTTATCTAAAAATAAATTTATTAATTTATTTAATCCATCTATTTTGTATTAAATTTATAATTTTTTTATTTGATAGTTAAATTATAATACATTCTAGATGATAAATATATATAATTATTTAATTTAGTATGTGTTCATTTGTTCTTATCTAGATCAAAATATATCAAAATCTGAATATTAAATACTCAAATTTATTTGTCTGGTGTGTAAGGATTTCAAATTTATGATTTGATATTTGTATTTATTTTTTTTTAAAAAAAGAAAATAAATGAAACTCATATAAAAATTCAGGAATCGTGAGAACGAATTCATTAAGTGAGTTATTTGTGAACAAAAGTTCGTAACAAATATTCACGAGTTGTTCGTTAAATCATAGTTCGTGAGCTGTTCGTGAACATGTTCGAATAACCTTTTTCTTAATGAGTCAATACACTAACAAAAGTTTGACTTGATAAAAGTTCGAGTTCTAGTTCAATATATTTCTAAGGAGTTGAAACATGAATACTAAAGAGTTCGGTTCGAATCATTTACAACCCTATTTATCACCATGTTGATGACAACCCTAATTCAAAAATCGGAACTTAGGAGTTTTTTTTAAGGGAAAGAAAAATACAGACATTTTTTCCGTGGGAGACTATATATATTTATATAGTTTGTACAAAATTATTATGGTTTACATTGTGTTAAATTTTGATTCTATTTAATATAAAAATATTCAATTTTAAAAATTATTAAATTTTCACGACGCAGTAAATTTTATTATTTATTCATAGCAAATCTAATTATCAAATTTGACATTCAACAAAAATATTATATAATTTTATACGTTATTAATTAATTGGAACATAAACAAATATTATAATCAAAGTTGCGAGAATCATATATAAGTTTTTCCAAATAATCGATATTCAGATAATGGTCTTCAATATTGGAGTACTCAGTTATATACTCCCATTATTTAAATTTTAAATTTTAACTAAGAACTCGTAATATAGAGCCTCCATTTGATCTTCAGAAACTGATTACAAAACACATTTTCAGATATACATTCAAACTTGAATTTGCGCTTCTAATTTCTTGAATAAAGGCACATGAGCGGCATTGCCTTTTTACAGTGTATATTGAATTATAATTATAAATTTGGAGAGAACAAGACAAAAGTTAATTTTCAGAGACAATAAAACAAAAAGGAGCCAATATTATATAAAGAAAAATGTTTGTTGCAAAAAATTGAATACAAAATTTTGCACAAAATGACATGTATAATGAACCACCTGTGCTAAAACAATAACCCCAATTAAACATCCTACATCAATTATTTTGAACCCCGCACTCCTCTTATTTAAAATGATTAAAATATTAAAAACGCAGCAAATAAAGGTACACATAAATTAGAAATGCAGAGTGATGAACACTAATGACCACATAAATATCAGTGTGTATCGATCCATTTAACGCATTCCGATTTCAACAAACATATCGAAAACTTTCTTCAACAAAGCTTGGTGAATCTGTCCCCCCTCGCGCTCTCGGTTGATCTGTTTAAAGAATACATTATCATGTGACCGGAATGAAAATCAAGAATATATGTAAATGAAAAGAACATACCAGAGACAATACTATAGCAGCCCGCACTTTAACTTTCACCTCCTGATTTACCTGAAACTAACGTAAAACTTTCAGCAATATTAAATCTATCTTTCTACAATCTTTGCTTCTTAATGCATCAGAACTGTAACAACAGAGTATAACACACTTCCAAAGAAATGAACGACAGAAATGTATTAGAATAAATGACTAAAAATAGAAGAGCAAAACTAAAAGTTACCAGATCCCGGAAACAATTGAGTGCAACATCACTAAGGGTAGGAAGGGACCTTCGCGCAATGAAGTGCATATCAAGATAGTGAAAGGATCGAGAAATCCACCTGATCATGACTTTATTAACTGTCTAACTATTCACAAGCTCTCTCAAAATAAATTCACCATGCTTCTCTCGCAAAGAAGGCAGTACCTGAATTAGAATCCATGTTAAAATTAGGTATATAAATAAACGCCAATATGTAACCCCCTGGTTAGGCACTGGCCATTACAGTTGTAAAAACAATGATCAAGAAACACAAAGGCGTGATCCTTTAAACTGAAAAGGCAGTCATATAATACAATTGGAATTGCAGCATCGGCGCATGGGAGAATTAAAACTTCATTCAAAGGCAACCTCCTCAAGTTATATTGACCTCCATGAAGAGGTAATTCCTATGGGTGTGCAACACAAGTGCTGATCCAAGTGCCGGGTTATTACTATTAAAATATTTAGGATTCTTAAAAATGCATCCAAAATTGGATACGGATGCAGCGACTCGCATTTAAGCAAAAAGTAGGTAATATTTAACATTAGTGTATTCCAAAATTATTATGGTTTACATTGTGTTAAATTTTGATTCTATTTAATATAAAAATATTCAATTTTAAAAATTATTAAATTTTCACGGCGCAGTAAATTTTATTATTTATTCATAGCAAATCTAATTATCAAATTTGACATTCAACAAAAATATTATATAATTTTATACGTTATTAATTAATTGGAACATAAAAAAAATATTATAATCAAAGTTGCGAGAATCATATATAAGTTTTTCCAAATAATCGATGAGCGGCATTGCCTTTTTACAGTGTATATTGAATTATAATTATAAATTTGGAGAGAACAAAACAAAAGTTAATTTTCAGAGTTAAACTGAGGCTCGGTTTGATCTTCGAGAATCTTCTTAAACTTAGTGATCCCTTTCCGAATAATTTCCCATCCATTGTCGAAATCGACAGTCTTCTTCTCATTCACCTCGACCACCTAGCTAAACATCGTTTCAACAAACTCTTTTCTTACTCAACTTATCAAACACAATTTCATAAACTCTAATTATCGTAACCAAAGCATCTCAACTATTACAAGGATTTAACATGATAAAGTATATTATACTAATTATATTATAGCCGCATAAAAAAATTAAACCCCTAAAGCTACAAGGATTTAACAGGATAAAGTATGAAGTATGAGACGAGATTACAACTATAAACCTGAAATAATATTATTATTACCACCTTTTTATTAATCATTTAAAATACGATTCCAACTTGGAATCTCCAGATAACCCAAAAGTATCTGAACCATCTAGTACATTCTTACCAACTAACATCGCTTCCTCATACAACATCTACCAGGTCTGGCACCTGAATTCTGACTGTATAGAAAGGACCGTCAGGAAAACTCTTACGAGAAGTGCGCCTAACTCTGGCCATCTTCTTGTTTAACTGTCAAGGTTAGATCAACACAAATAAATGAGCTAAACGGCTCAGCAAGTAACTAATAAACAGTTCCAAACATGTGCTCCCTCCGGCGTCTCCGTATAGGTACTGTTTTGATTTTTATATAGAAAAATTAATCAATCATTTTAAACAATTGAAAAATATATATTCGATATATTTTTTAATAATGTAAGTTTTGAAATTTATTTAATAATAAATTAAATATAATTTACAATTAAAATATGATAAGAATAATTATAAAATCAAAACATGAAATATAATATGAATAATATAAGACCGAAGAAATAACATTTTATTTTCAAATAGGTGCATACGAATGCAAATGGACTATTTACTGTGTACGAGGACTAGAAATTATGATCATAATCTTTTTTGACACGAATGATAATAAGTTTTGATAAGAAATTGTTTTCATAGATAATGATACAAAAAGGAGCCATCATTTAAAACAATTAAAGTACTCAAAACTTAGAAAGACAGAAAAGGCCATGTTTCAATTTAATTAATATGAACATAGGTCGAAAATGGTGTTACAATAGAAATGGGTCACTAATTTTCAATAAAACAGAAGGTTAATTGAGGCAAGTTATTCACACGAATATATTAGTTACATCACCCTTTCATTTTCAGTTTCATTTAAGATACACAGGGGTGTATTCAAATGGAATTTTAAAAGATTTTTTCTGGTTTTGAAAATCCTAAGATATTCAATTTGGATTCTTAAAAAATCCTTTAAAATCTGACGCTATTTAATAGGAATTAATAAAAGTTTTCTAAAATCTGGGGTATTCAATTTAGATTTAAAAAGTTCATTAAAATATAGTAGAATTCATTTTGAATTTTAAAAAATCCCTTAAAATCTAGCGGTATTCAAAAGTTCATGAATTTTTTTGTATTTTTTAAAATTATAGATTTTGATGAATTTGCTAGTGTATTTTAAGTTTTCAGAAATTTTAACAAAATCCGGGAGATTTGGATGAATTTGCAGAAATCACTACTCAAATCAGCGTATGAGATTTTTAGTTTCAAAATCTGACATAGATGGGATTGTGGCACATAGATGGGATTGTGGCGGATACGATAGTTGAGTTTCGTGATGCAACTTTCTTTGAGAAAGTGTTCGAAAACTGGTATAACTTTGGATAATTCTGAGGATGATCTCACTCACACATCGAGTTATTTTGATGATGACGTGGAAAAGATGACAAATGTGGGGGCGGAATTGACGCCCTCAAACTCGGGGTTAGAAATTAGGACCCACATCAATAATATACTAATTATATTTTAGCAGCAAAAATAAATTAAACCCCGAAAGCTACATGGATCTAATAGGATAACGTATGAGACAAGATTACAACTACCACCCTGAAATAATGTTATTATTACAACCTTTGTTTTAATCATTTAAAATACGATTCCGACTTAGAATCTCCAGATAACCCAAAAATATCTGAATCATCTAGTACATTCTCACCAACTAACATTGCTTCCTCACACAGCAGTTACCTGGTCTGGCACCTGGAATCTGACGGTATGGAACGAACTGCCAGGAACACTTTTACGAGCAGTGCGCCTAACTCTGGCAATCTTCTTATTTAACTGTCAAGGTTAGATCAACACAGATAAATGAGCTAAACGGCTCAGCGAGTAACTAATAAACAGTTCTAATATCAAAACAATAACGGCATTCTTATTCTAGATAAACTAGGTGGCAGTATTTAACAATATCTAGGAAAAGGGTTTCAAGAAAGGTTTTAAGGCTTTCAAAATTCAAGCTTGGTATATCAACATTTCTCAAGATCAAATGCTACGGTTCTTAGATAGATTTTCACAACTGTAAGAAGTTCGATTCAAGCTTTATAAATCGAATATTTAACATAGAATGACAAGGTTCTCAAATACTCTCAAAACTTCAAGAAATTCAATTCAAACTTGTATATCAAATATTCAGAATGGTATAACAGGGTTCACAATTAAGTTCTCTCAACTTGAAGAATTCTAATCAATATAAATTAGTTTCAAATCACAATGCAATGAATAGTGCTTATCGCACAATAAAACTCTTTTACTTTCATTGTTAATTGTTAGGAATATGTGTATTAGTTTGATGATAAGTTAAATAAAACACTTAAGTAGAAATCTAGTATTTGTAGCCTCAACGGATAAGACCATCTTGGCTATCCGTTGAAGGAGTAGCTTTACATAGAAATAAGTTTAGTATTTTAGCACATTTCATTCTCTGGATTCAAGTTGTAACTCTTAGATGTTGTAGAAAATTATCAGTCATGTTGACTACTAGTGGATATGCAAATAGGAGGGCTAATTATAAATATTTCATGCCTTGTAATTTTGTATAAGTGAAGAAGTATCAACTGATATCGAAGACCTTCAACGGATAAGAAACAAAGCTTCAACGGATGTCTCTAAAACTTCAACGGATAATATCCATCAACGGATAAGTGCTTCAACGGATAAGACTTCAACTGCTAATGCATCAACGGATAAAGCTTCAACGGATAAAGCCTCAACGGATAAGGCATTAACAGATGAAAGCTTCAACGGATGCTAAGTTCAATAGCAGTTGATAGTGACAATTCATAAGCTGACAGAGGCACATGGGTTGACAGAGATAAAGTGGAATGTGACAGCCTCTAGGAGGAATCAAGAAAATGCAGCATTTCCATTCTGGTGCAAACAAGGGAGTATTCAAGGATCAACACCTAAACCCAAATTGCATTGGATAGAGAAATGAAGAAGAAACATGTGAAAAGCCTTTTTAATTGTATTTTACAATTTTGTCTTCACTTGTAAACTTGGTGATATATAAACCAGGTAGCAGCTAGTAATTAGGTGTGAATTTTCAAGAGCTGTTTAGAAAAATCCAGAGAGAAAATCATCTAGTTTGTACTAGGAAGCAGCTGTGATTTAATCCTTTGAATCACCGATATTCTGAAATAATACATCTCTGGTGGAACAACAAATCCACCAGAAAAGTTTTTAAGTTTTTTGTGTTCTTTACATTTGTGTTTGAATATATATATATCTGTCTGCATCAGCTTCAAGCCATTCACACACATTTGCTCACTAAAGCACTTAGCCTTAGAAACTACTCAAAACTTGAAAAAGTTTTAAGATTTACATTCAACCCCCCTTCTGTAAATCTCATTGTTAGTCCACTGGGAATAACAATTGGTATCAGAGTAAGCTCTTACCATACAAAGAGTTTAAAGATCTATTCTGTTAACATCATGAGTACACAGAAGAATCCTCCTGCTATCAACATGAGTAGGAAGGATATTGGGATAAAGATTCCAGTCCTGGAAAAAGATAATTATCATCACTGGAAAGTGAAGATGCATTTACATCTTCTTTCTCAAGATGAAAGCTACATCAACTGTATTGAAAATGGTCCTCACATCCCTCACAAAGTGGCCACAGCTGCTACTATAACAGTTGTTGTTGGACAGTCCATTCCCAAGCCAAAAGCAGAATGGACTATTAAAGACATGGAAGAAATCCGCAAGGACAAGAAAGCCATGAACATTTTGTTTAATGGCTTAGATCAAGATATGTTTAAGAATGTCATCAATAGCCAAACTGCAAAGGAAGTTTGGGATACTGTACAAATCATCTGTGAAGGTACTGAGCAGGTTAGAGAGAACAAGATGCAGCTTCTTATTCAACAGTATGAATATTTTCACTTTGAAGAAGGAGAATCATTAAATGATACCTTCAACATATTTCAGAAACTGTTAAATGGATTGAAGCTGTATGGCAGAGTGTACCAAGTCAAGGATTCCAACTTAAAATTTCCGAGGTCTCTACCAAAGGAATGGAAGCCTATGACTGTCTCTCTAAGAAATTCTCAAGATTATAAGAACTTCACACTTGAAAGATTATATGGAATTTTGAAGACTTATCAACTTGAAATGGAGCAGGATGAGCTGCTGGAAAAGGGAAAGAGAAAAGGAGGAACAGTTGCACTTGTAGCTGACAGTGAGAAGATTGAAGCCAGGAATGAGAAGAAGACAATGCCAAGTCTCAAAATTGGCACAAGCAAATCAGAATCAAGCAAGGGTAAAGAGCAAGTAGCTGAGGATGAAGACAATTCCAGTCAGGATGACTCTGATGATGTTGATGAACATCTGGCTTTTCTGTCCAGGAGGTTTGCAAAGATGAAGTTCAGGAAAAATACAAAATTCACTAAGCCAAACAAAAACACGGTGGATAAATCCAAGTTCAAATGTTATAACTGTGACATTAGTGGACACTTTGCAAGTGAGTGTAGAAAGCCAACCTCTGATAAGAAGAAATTTGAGCAAGTTGATTACAAAAAGAAGTATTTTGATTTGCTCAAACAAAAGGAAAGAGCTTTTCTCACTCAAGATGATTGGGCAGCAGATGGAGTCAATGAAGATGACGATATGGAATATGTCAACCTAGCCCTGATGGCTAATTCTGATGAAAATGAAACTAGTTCATCAAGCAACCAAGTAATTACTACTGATCTCTCTCAGCTTTCTAAAAATGAATGCAATGAAGCCATAAATGATATGTCCAATGAATTATATTATTTGCGTGTTTCCCTTAAATCACTAGCTAAAGAAAATACTAGGATCAAAGAGAATAATGTGTTTTATAAGTGATAGGAATGTTGTGTTAGAGGATCAGGTAATTGAGCTTGAAAATATTAAACTGAAATGCTTGACTGTTGAGAGTGAACTAGAAGAAGCTGTTAAGAAAGTAGAAATTCTTTCTAAACAGTTAGAAAGTGAGCAAGAGGTAATCAAGGTCTGGAAAACATCTTGGGATGTTAGTGTTCAGATTTCCAAGGTTCAGGGAATTGAATCATTCTGTGAGGATGCCTGGAAGAAAAACAAAAAGGAGTTAGAATTAATTGATGGATTGTCAACGAATGTGGAATCAACGGATGATGAAAGTTATCCGTTGAAGGAAGAAAAAGAGCATCCGTTGAAGGGTCATCAATTAAAACAGGCAAGTAATTTCAAAAATAAAAATCTCAATAAGAAGGATGGTTCAACTTTCAAAAACTTTGTCAAAGAAGGAGCTAGCACATCCAAAGATGACAGTAAGGTGAATATAGGACACATGACTTTAGATCAGCTTAAAAATAGGCTTAAGTTGGTTGAGGATAAAAAGGAAACTAAAAGAAAATCTAAAAGAAATGGGAAGGTAGGGATTAATAAACATAACAATTACACACCTGATAGGTATGCTCTTAGAAAAAGCTGTGTGTATTGTAAAAGTGTTAATCATCTATCTGATAACTGCAAATCTGTCAAGAAGGCTCCCATGCCTTCAAATCCCTCCATGCCTAATATGTCTATGTCATCTCTATATGCTATGCCTGTTATGTCTCATCAGAATCCCCATGCATATTTTGCAAACATGCCATATATTAATAATCCTTATTTTACTACATTTAGTATGCCTCAAATGCCATACAATATGCCTATGTGGAATAATATGTTTGCACAATCTATGCCTTATCAAATTCAATCAAATTCAATAAAATGTGCTAAATGATTCTGTGACTAACCCTACACTTCAACCAACCATATCTGAGACCAAGGTTGACCCAAAGTTACCTAAGTCAAAAGATGCTGGAGGCACAAAGTCTAGGAAAAAGACTAACAAGGCTGGACCTAAGAAAACTTGGGTACCAAAATCAACTTGATTGATTTTGTTGTGTGCAGGGAAAAAGAAGGAATCTATGGTACTTGGACAGTGGCTATTCAAGACACATGACAGGAGATTTCACCCTGCTCACAGAGTTTAAGGAGAGAGCTGGCCCTAGCATAACCTTTGGAGATGACAACAAAGGATTCACTATGGGATATGGCTTGATTTCAAAAGAAAATGTCATCATTGATGAAGTTGCATTGGTTGATGATCTCAAACACAACTTATTAATCATCAGTCAATTATGTGACAGAGGGAATACTGTTTCCTTCAATTCTGAAGCCTGTATTGTCACAAGTAAGAAGGACAATAAAGTGGTTCTAACTGGAGTTAGAAAAGGGAATGTGTATTTAGCTGACTTCAACTCTACAGATGCAGAATCCATTACTTGTCTTTTCAGCAAAGCAAGTTCAGTTGAAAGTTGGCTATGGCACAAGAAACTGTCCCACTTGAATTTCAAGACAATGAATGATCTAGTCAAAAAGGACTTAGTTAGAGGAATGCCTCTAGTAGAATTCACAAGGGATGGACTGTGTGATGCTTGTCAGAAAGGAAAGCAAAAGAAAGTATCATTCAGTAAGAAGCTTGAATCTGTAATTGATGAACCATTACAACTGCTACACATGGATCTTTTTGAACCAGTCAATGTATTGTCAATTTCAAGGAAAAGATATTGCCCAGTGATTGTAGATGATTTCTCAAAGTTTTCATGGGTTTATTTTCTTGGATCAAAGGATGAAGCTAGTGAAATCATTATCAATCATATCAAGCAAGTCAACAATCATCCTTATTTTAAAGTAAGGAATATTAGGAGTGACAATGGAACTGAGTTCAAGAATTCAACCATGAAGTTGTTCTGTGAAGAAAATGGGATCATGCATGAGTTCTCAGCTCCAAGAACTCCACACCAAAATGGTGTGGTGGAAAGAAAAAACAGATCACTAATTGAAACTGCAAGGACAATGCTTGAAGAGTCAAAACTCCCAACTTATCTTTGGGCTGAGGCTGTTAACTGTGCATGTTACACTCAGAATATTTCTCTAATCAATCAGTCAAAAGGCATGACTCCCTATCAATTATTCAAGAGAAGAAAAGCAACTTTAAACTTTCTGCATGTCTTTGGTTGCAAATGCTACATCTTAAGGAATCAACCTGATCACAAAGGGAAGTTTGATACAAAGACTGATGAAGGAATATTTGTTGGTTATTCTGCTGGAAAATCATATAGGGTCTACAATCTAAGAACCAACATTATCATGGAATCTGTACATGTTGTGTTTGATGATAAAAAGATTGATGGACTAACAGATGAAGGACATCATGAAGGACTCAAATTTGACAATATTGAGATATATTGTGATGATAGTGAAGATGAGAATGATGAAGAAGGCATCTCAAGAAGTATTCAAAATCTGCCTTTGGATAATGCACAAGATGCTGCATCCGTTGAAAGTCATAATTCAGCTTCCGTTGAAAGAAGAAATGCAGCATCCTTTGAAAGACAAAGTGCATCATCCGTTGAAGTTCACAATGAAGCATCCGTTGATAACAGTCTGTTAACGGATAATCAATTCACTTCATCAGTTGATAGAGCTCCCAATTCCTTTCAAAGGATCAGCAACTCAGGGGGAGTTTCAACCAATCAACATTCTATCTCACATCATGACAATACTGAGGCAACCTCATATAGAGCTAATCTACCACCTCAAAGAAAATGGACCAAGAATCACCCTTTTGAATTGATCATTGGTGATGCTACATCTAAAGTGCAAACTAGAAGGGCTACTCAAGATGAATGTCTGTATAGTAGTTTTCTATCACGGGAGGAACCTAAGAGAATAGAGGAAGCTCTATTGGATCCAGATTGGATTTTAGCAATGCAAGAGGAACTAAACCAATTTGAGAGGAACAAAGTATGGAAGCTGGTACCCAAGCCAAAGAACAAGAGTTCTATTGACACAAAATGGGTATTCAGAAAAAAGATGAATGAAAATGGCATTGTCATAAGGAATAAAGCCAAATTGGTTGCTAAAGGCTATTCTCAACAAGAGGGAATAGATTTTGATGAGACATTTGCTCCAGTTGCCAGACTTGAAGCCATCAGAATCTTTCTAGCCTATGCAGCCCATGCCAATTTCAAGGTCTATCAAATGGATGTCAAGAGTGCATTTCTAAATGGGGAATTGGAGGAAGAAGTTTATGTAAGCCAACCTCCAGGATTTGAAGATCCAAACTTTCCAGACTATATGTATTATCTGTTGAAAGTACTCTATGGACTAAAGCAAGCACCTAGAGCCTGGTATGAGACTTTGTCAAAATTTGTTCTAGATAATCACTTCACAAGAGGTACTGTTGACAAAACTCTTTTCTTTAGAAATGTTAATGGCTCTAAAATACTTGTTCAAATTTATGTAGATGATATTATATTTGGATCTACAGATGATAAGCTTTGTAAAAAGTTTGCTAAGTTAATGCAAAGTAAATATGAAATGAGCATGATGGGAGAGCTAACTTATTTTCTTGGTTTACAAGTTAAACAAGTTAGTGGTGGAATTTTCATTAGTCAAACTAAATACATTTATGATCTTTTAAAGAAGTTTGACTTAATGGACTGTTCACCTGCAAAAACTCCCATGACCACTACCACCAAGCTTGAACTAAACAAGGCTGAAAAGTTTGTAGACATTTCAAGTTATAGAGGCATGGTTGGCTCACTTTTATATTTAACTGCTAGTAGACCTGATATAATGTTTTCTACATGTCTCCGTGCTAGATTTCAAGCTGATCCTAAAGAATCTCACTTAGTGGCTATTAAAAGAATCTTCAGATATCTCAAAGGGACTCCAAATCTAGGAATTTGGTACCCTAGAGAGTCTGGTTTTGATCTAATTGGCTACTCAGATGCAGATTATGCAGGCTGCAAAATAGACAGGAAAAGCACAACTGGCACCTGTCAATTTCTAGGGAACAAGCTTGTGTCATGGTTCAGCAAGAAGCAAAATTTTGTTTCTACATCAACAGCTGAAGCTGAGTACATTGCTGCTGGTAGTTGCTCTGCACAGATGCTATGGATGAGGAATCAACTATTTGACTATGGACTAACTGTTGACAAAATTCCTATATTCTGTGACAACACAAGTGCCATTGCCATAACTGAAAATCCAGTGCAGCACTCAAGAACCAAGCACATTGACATCAAGTACCACTTCATTAGGGAGCATGTGATGAAAGGTACAGTGGAACTTCATTTTGTTCCAAGTGAAAAGCAGATTGCAGACATATTTACCAAGCCACTTGATGAATCAACATTCACAAGATTAGTAAGTGAGCAAGGTATGCTTAATTATTCATAAATTTATGTCCTCTTTATAATCTGTTCTGAAGCCTGAAATGAATTTGCTGCAAGAACAAAGTTGGCTTTAAGTAAAAATTATTCTATCAATGGATATTCCCTATCCGTTGAAAGCCAAAATTATTCTATCAACGGATGTTCATTATCCGTTGAAAGACAAATACATTTCTGGTAATTTTATCCCTCAACGGATAAAATAGTGTTGATCATCAACGGATAACTATTTACCTTATCCGTTGAAGTGTCACATCAGTTACTTTAAGTGAGTCACAGCCGTTGATTCTTTTACTCAACCGTTGATACAGATATACACTGTTGTATATATTTATATTAAAGGCAGTTTTCAGAATTTCTACAATTTTCCTTATTCTTAAACGGCTGTAATTTATTTAAAAGTATCATTTAATCATTTTATTTACGTTTTAATTCAAGAAAGTATAAAAGCCCATTGATTTCTTATTTTCACTTTACGCTTGCTTGCAATTTTTATTCTCCTTCTCTCCCAAAACTCTCAAGTTTTTCTCTGCAACCTCTACTCACAACAATGGCACCAGTAATCAAAATTATGTCTCAGTCTGGATTTGTTTATGAAAGGAACAATTTTGTAGCCTTGGTTGAAAAGAATGAAGCCCATACTGACTATCACAAGATGATGGACTTCATCAAAAACTACAAACTAAGCTATACAATGCTGGAAGCCCCAACCATTTACTGTGAGGTAATTGAGGAGATTTGGACAACTACAGAGTTCAACTCCACATATATGACTATTGCCTTCTCTCTCAAAGGTAAGGATTATTGCATTAACTGTGATGATATACGGTCTTGCTTTAAGTTGCCTGAGAATAATGCCATGACACCACACACTGATAAAGATGTATCTGCTATGTTAGATTCCATAGGCTATGCTTTTGATTCTGCTAGCTTAGGTAGTATTAGAAGGAAGGGCCTTAGGAAAGAATGGAGTTTTCTTGGAGATGCCTTTATCAAGGTTTTCTCTGGGAAGATTAGCAATTTTGATGCCATAACTTCATCTCTTGTTAATATGCTCTATATGCTAGTTTCTGATAGGTACTTTAATTTTAGCAACTATGTCATGCTAGAATTAGGTTCCAGGTTAGGTAACAAAGCTAATAGACCACATAACATCTACTATGCTAGATTCTTTATGTTATTGGCTAACCATGTTGCTGAAGGACTAGTTATATCTAATGAGAGCAATAAACTCAAATGCTAGGCACACGAGAAAAGGGTCCTTGCAGATCTTTTGAGAATCAACCTCAACAGCCAGGTGCCATTGGTATATTTGCCAATCATGAATGCACCATAGGTAAATGGGGTAAACACTTCAATAACTCCTACTGTTTCCAACCCCACTGTTTCTTTGCCTTCCAGTGTGGCAATGGAATCTGTGTCTCTGTCCAAACAGGTTCCTACCAAAGCCCCCAAAACTAAAATTTCAAAACACAAGTCAAAGAAAACCACATCTGTTGTTTCTCAAAAGACAACAGTTGTAACAACTACCATAAACCCTGAAGGGAGGGAACGGGATGTGAGTGGTGAGGGGAGGGGTGAACATCAAGAAACCCCCCAGGATAAGGTGGGAGAGGTGAGTGGTACCCCAGCCAACCAAGCCACAGTCTCTCAAAAGACTGTGGTGGTTCAAAAGGAGTCAAACACATCCCTAGTTGCATCCTCCCAAAAGGATGCAGCTATTGAAAATAGTCCCCAACCAGGGACACAGAACAAAAGATGGATGGACACTGGAGCCACACATTCACCAATCAAAGCCTTTTCAAGGAAGAAGAAGGCCAAGACCCTAGTTTCCACACAGGGGGCACACACAGCACATATACATCCACCTGTATCTTTGCCTTCTCAAATTCAGCTTGATGTGACTCCAGCAAATGTGGAGTCACAGCCCCATTCTTTCATAATAGAAACACATCAATCATCAAACTCTCCATCACCCTCTCTGGATATGGATATGATATTCACATCAATTCCTGATTCTCCCTCCTTAAAACTTAGGGAGGAGCCCCACTCAAAACCTGATGATCATCATCTTTTAGATGATTTGTTGGATCATCAGCCAATTCTTTCAGATATAGTTGAAGAATCTGTGTCACCTCACTTAAAATCAATTCACACAGATTCAACAATTATGTCACTTTCAATATCTGCATCTTTTCCTTCTTCAACGGATATCTCTCATCCGTTGACAAGTGGTTGTTCTTCGACGGATAAGCTTAACATCAGTTATCCTTTGATATCATCAGTTTCCACTTCAACGGATACTCCCTATCCGTTGATGGTCTCTACTCATATAACAGAAACAATTCCAACTGTAGAGGACATGGTTACTATACAATCACTTTTAGGTTTGAGGGAAGGGAGTGATAATTTGAGTGAGAGGCTGGGTTGCTCCCAGGCAAAAGAAGAGGTTAAGAGTCACCATATGCATGCTATTTCTTCCAGCATGGCAAAAGTGAGTGAGGGGAGTGCCACCTTAGAAGGTGAGGGTGAGGGTGTGCGTGAGCCAGGGGGAGCCCCTGATGCAAGAAAATAGAGAAAATGAGAGAAAGGTAGGTACAGAAGCTATAAGGGTGGATCCAGCCATTGCTAGTGAGTCAATGATAGTGGATAATGTAGAAAAGGAGAGACAATTTCAGCAACATTACAAAGCTGTAATTGATAACATTTCCTTGGATGCTGACACTTTTACTCACCCTATTCCAGCCTATCAATTGTTGGCTGCTTAGGGCAATGTGGAGGCAGAACAGACTTTGAACATTGTACACACTTCAGAATCTCTTCTAAGAGACAAAGCTGCTGTTAACAGGCTGCCTTCTCAAGCTGGTGAGCCATCTGAAGAATTTGGAGTAAATTCTAATGATGATGACTCTAATTCTTTGGATGAGAGCATGAACTTAGGGGGAGTAGCAGGCCCAAGTTCGGTTCCAGATCTACCTGATTGGGCATGGGCAAAGGCATCTACACCAGGAGAATTTGGTGTAATTTGGTCAGGCAAGTAATGACTATTCAGAAGGCCCTTCAGGAGACTACAAATACTGGTACCAAGGCAATTCTTCAAGCTCATCTGGACTCTCTGCATCTCTTGCAGTTGCAGCATTTCAAACAGAATCTAAGTGTGGATGAACTCAAGTAGGACATTGATGATCTGAAATCCTACACTGCTGAGAAGTTGGATTCAGTCATGCCTTATGGTACTATGCAAGATTTGTTGGGGAGATTGAGGAAAGAATCTGATGCTGACAAGAGGCTGACCAAATTGGAAAATAGAGTTCAGATCATTGAAGACTCTATGGTCACCATTCTTCAGAATCAACAAACTCAGACAAATCTACTAAAGTAGCTGGCAAAAGTACAAGATTTGACCCCTACCTTTGATGATAACAAAAAGGGGGAGAATAAAAGGGAAGGGGAAGGAGAGCCATCAACAACAGTTCAAATATCTCAAGTGCTAGTTCCTGCCATCACCACTTCTCCAACTATTCAAATCAAAGGAAAGTTTGATGGAATTGATCTAATCCAGATAGCAGCAGCTGAATTGCAAGTCAAAGAGCAAAGGAGGAAAATTGATGAAAAGATGCAACAAATTTTTGGTTCTACAACTTCTAAATCACAATCTGTGAAGAATAGCACAAAGGTGGAATCAATCATTTTGGAGCTCAAGCCAGTTAGGAGGAATAAGGTTGGAGAAACTTCTTCCAAGAATATGAAACCTATGGTTCTCAAGCCCAACAACAGATCCAATAAGGACTCTACAAAGAATCCTCTAAGCCTTGCTCAGATGAAAGAAGTGGATTTTTCTCTTCCAAAGCCTGATGAAGACAAGGTTTTGGGTAGAAGTATCATAAAGCACAAAGAGACCATGGATGCAGTTGAAAGGATGAGTATGGCTATTATCTTTAGACAGGGAAAGAGCATCTGTGTAATGCAAGGACATCCCAAATTCTCAATAGCCAAGAGGGAAGAAGCCAGAAGGTTGAAGGAAGAAGCCAAAAAGCTAAAGGCTGACCAAAGAGCACAAGCAAAACTTGAAAAACAGCTAAAGTCAAGTCAAGCTGAAGAAAAGAAAGAAATTGAAGACAAGAGTGAAGATGTAGGTATGGGGGATATATTTAGTGATGATGTGGGAGAAAGAAGTAAGGAAATAGAGGAATGGCAGAAAGGGAACAGAAAGAAGGCCAATGTAAAACGAAAGATGGTAGATGAGACTGAAGAAACCCAATCAAAATCCAAACCACTACCTTCTATTCCTGGACCTATTGTGCCTAACCCATTCATAAATTTTTATGGTGAAACAATCACTCCTAAGGAGGAACCAATTGGTTGGGACACCATCAAATTGCCCACCTTCTTAACCACTTCTCCACAAAAGAAACATAAAAGGAAAATCAAATCAACACCTCCTCCAACCTCAATCAAATTCACTCAGAAGCCTAAGACTAAGCCACAAGCCTCTAAGGATGATTATGTTCACATTTGTGATATAAAAGAATTTTCAGACATTGAACTCTATCTGGATGAGCTGGAGGAAGTGAGGGGAATAGATTCTTACAGACAACTACCAGAAAGACTAGTGTTCAAAAACAAAGGAAGTGGGGAAAAAACTTGGCCTCTCTACAGAATTCTGAATGAAGGCTACTCTACCTTGGTTAGAGTCTACTCAGCCATAAAAAGGGATTCTGGCTTTACCAGGACTGCCAATACTGAGATTCTCAACAAGATTGCCAACATAAGGAAGACTTGGTGGGAGCCCAATGCCTTGCCTAGAACATTACTCATTCAAGAAATAGGAATTACAGTTCACAAATCACCTCGTTGGTTGATGGAGTTCAGAGATAACAAAGGAGTCAAAAGATTTTTCAGACTTGAAGATCAGCTCAAGATTGTCAGTAATGAAACTCTCAAGGATATGCAATCTAAGTTGGACATCAATGAAGAAGATGAAGCTGAGTTCTACAGACAACTTCAACTTCAAATAGAGGAGAATGACAGGAGGCTAGGAAAGAAAACAATGGATCAAAGGAAAAGAAATTAATCTGCTCAGGCTAAAGGGGCACCCTTGGGAATAATGTAATTCTTCAATTCCATCTCAGCATATATATTTTTGCAGCACTTTTGAATTTCTGCTTTATTACAGTTAATATGTTTGTCAAGTGTTTTGTTATCATCAAGCTAAACCCAAATTTATGCCTACAGTTCTAGTAGACATAAATAGGGGGAGATTGTTAGGAATATGTGTATTAGTTTGATGATAAGTTAAACAAAACACTTAAGTAGAAATCTAGTGTTTGTAGCCTCAAAGCATAAGACCATCTTGGCTATCCGTTGAAGGAGTAGCTTTACTTAGAAATAAGTTTAGTATTGTAGCACATTTCATTCTCTGGATTCAAGTTGTAACTCTTAGATGTTGTAGGAAATTATCAGTCATGTTGACTACTAGTGGATATGCAAATAGGAGGGCTAATTGTAAATATTTCATGCCTTGTAATTTTGTATAAGTGAAGAAGTATCAACTGATATTGAAGACCTTCAACGGATAATATCCATCAACGGATGAGTGCTTCAACGGATAAGACTTCAACTGTTAATGCATCAACGGATAAAGCTTCAACGGATAAAGCCTCAACGGATAAGGCATCAACGGATGAAAGCTTCAACGGATGCTAAGTTCAATAGCAGTTGATAGTGACAATTCATAAGCTGACAGAGGCACATGGGTTGACAGAGATAAACTGGAATGTGGCAGCCTCTAGGAGGAATCAAGAAAATGCAGCATTTCCATTCTAGTGCAAACAAGGGAGTATTCAAAGATCAACAGCTAAACTCAAATTGCATTGGATAGAGAAATGAAGAAGAAACATGTGAAGAGCCTCTTTAATTGTATTTTAAAATTTTGTCTTCACTTGTAAACTTGGTGATATATAAACCAGGTAGCAGCTAGTAATTAGGTGTGAATTTTCAAGAGCTATTTAAAAAAATCCAGAGAGAAAATCATCTTGTTTGTACTAGGAAGCAGTTGTGATTTAATCCTTTGAATCACAGATTTTCTGAAATAACACATCTCTGGTGGAACAACAAATCCACCAGAAAAGTTTTTAAGTTCTTTGTGTTCTTTACATTTGTTTTTGAATATATATCTGTCTGTATCAGCTTCAAGCCATTCACACACATTTTCTCACTAAAACACTTAGCCTTAGAAACTACTCAAAACTTGAAAAAGTTTAGAGATTTACATTCAACCCCCCTTCTGTAAATTTCATTGTTAGTCCACTGGGAATAACATTAACAATTTAGAACCCTTGATTGGATTATCCATTTTTATTTATAATATGGGTGATCAGTCCGTACTGACCTCCATCCATTCATATTGGCACATATGGCATTATTTTATCCTATAATGTTGGACTAGCTCCGCTAGCCTTTTACGCGATTGGACCAACCCCGCTAGTCTCTTACGTCTCTATCCAATCCTTTAGGAATTCATTGAAAATAGTTAAATTGAAAATATAGAGAGTTCAAACAAAATTTCTTTTTCTATAACATTACCAGCCTTTGAAATCATTCGAACTCTTTCAAGTCGAAAATCATTCTTAGATTCAATTCAAGAATTCAAGAGAAAAAATAATTAAGATCTAAAAGGGCGTAAATTGGGAAATGATCAATCATCAAACATAGGGTATTATCAAGGTTTACTAATCAAGTGGTTTCAAGATACTATATGTTAACAAGGCACATGTTTACTATTACAAGGATTATTGTTCTAAACGCCGTTTTAGGTATGTCCTCTGCCTTAATCTTTAGTTGATGGTATCCAGATCTTAAATCGATCTTCGAGAATCACGTAGTTCCTTTCAACTGATCAAACAAGTCATCAATTCGCGGTAGAGGATACTTATTCTTGATAGTCAACTTATTCAGTTCGCAATCATCGATGCATAATCTCATACTTCCATCTTTCTTTTTCACGAACAGTACTGGTGCACCCCACGGGGATAAGCTCGGTCGAATAACTCCTTTATCTAATAATTCTTGCAATTGCGTCGCTAATTCCATCATTTTAACAAGAGCCATACGGTATGGGGCCTTTGAAACTGGTTCTGTTCCGGGGGCAACTCAATGATGAATTCAATTTCCCGATCCGGAGGTAGTACAGGTAATTCATCGGGAAATACGTCCCGAAATTCCTTAATCACATGAATGTCCTTTATCTTAAGGGGTTCTCTCTCAACATTTGGTATATGAGCCAAATAAGCTTCGCATCTTTGTCGTAACATCGTTTCGTCTGAATCGCCGTTAGAAATTTCCTATCTTGTCTCTTTCCTTTAAATATCACCTCTGTATCATCTTGAGATTTCAATTTCACCTTCTTATTCCTGCATTTAATCTGCGCATCGTGATTCGCTAACCAATCCATTCCGAGTGTGACATCGAATTCTCCTAACTTAAAAGGTATTAAGTCAGCAGAAAAATGTTGACCTTATGACAATGTCGCAATTGGGACAAATTCGATCGACGGTAACTCTTTCCTAATTTGCTACTTCAATAACCAAGCTAGGTTCTAAGGAATACTCAATATTTTTGTTCTATCAACAAAATTCTCAGAGATAAAAGATCTAATAGCTCCAGAATTCATCAATACTTTAGCTTCTATTAAACTTATAGCAAGCGAACCTGCTATCATATCCGCATCTTACACTACATCTTTTATTTTCATATTAAAAGTATGTGCCCTTGGTTTAACTGATTGTGCTAGTGGAGGCGGTGGTCCAACAACTCTCAAAATATTAGCCTTCTGAATAGGCTCCTTACAATTCCTTGCCATATGACCAACTTTTTCGCACTTGAATCAAGTCATCTCTAGTTTCCTCGCAAGACTTGTACATTCTATCAACTTAAAACATGTCACATTAACCGTATTACACTTTCCAAGATGTTTTTCTCCCACAAACCTTGCATTCTGGGATTGAAGGCCTATTATCTCTCGTTGATTGTCTAGCTTTCTGAAAGCGTTTCTGTCGGTTTCTATTTCTAGGCTTAAAATTCTGGAATTTCTGACTTGAATTTCCCATACTCTTTCCAAATTTACCTCTGTATTTAGAACTTCCCTGATCTTGGTCCGAATCCTCAAAGTTCCTCTTCTTTCCTTCATTTTCTCTTTTAGTTGCTTCCTTTACTCCTTCCACAATCATTGCTTTCTGAACTACTGCAGCATACGTTCACAACTCAAGAAGAGCCACTTGACTTCTGATCCATGACTTAATTCCTTGTTGAAATCTTTTGGCCTTCTTGGCTTCCGTATTCACATATTCTGGTACAAACCTTACTAATTCTGAAAATTTCACCTCATATTTTGCTATAGATATATTCTTCAGTTTCAACTTCAGAAATCCCATCTTCAACTGGTCTTGCATATATCTTGGTAGATATTTCTCTAAAAATAACTCCGTAAACTTCTTCTCAGCCAACTCAAAAGCATTTTCCATTCCTCTCAGCCAAGATTGTGCTTTAATTAGATCTGACAATCCTCAAAAACTCTAGGAGATGAACAAATTGGAAGTGTTTAAATTTTCCAATTCTCGAGGCTGGAGGTTGTTAATAATTAAAGAAGATGGTTCATCATAGGGTTGTCTTCATTTTGATCTTGGTTCTGCGTTTGTGTCTCTTCTTCAGGGTGATTTATTATAGTGATCATTTTTTATAACCTGATGAGCAATTATTTAGCAATACGGTAGCATGACATTTATATCAACAATAGCCCTTTTTAAGCTAATGGGTTTAAAACTTTCTAATTTTAACCGTTCACATGCAATCCTATTACTACATAATTCGCTCATCGGTTAGGGTTCTCACATGACAAGAGATTTGGTTATCACAAATGTATTAGACAAAATACTAGGTAAACATGTTATGTACGAGCAGTTTATAAAATTTAAAGGGACCAAAATGAGTAATTAAAGGTACACAAATAAATTATTCAAGGTACAACATGTTCTAAATTCAAAGTACAACAATAAAGCAGAATTAAACAGAGGAAAAACCAGAAAATATACCCTATCTACCCTTAACTTCTACCTGGCTACTCATACTACCATCACTACAACTAATACCAAGTCAAAATACAGCACAAGGGGATTTCCACCATCTGACCAAGTATTCCAAGCCTACTGGCGCTGAAAGATAACAACAACATACTACGGGCTCTACCAGATGTCTTGTCTGCAACTCACATCCACTCTTAAACATGGCGGTAAAGAACCTCCCTCAATACTGACACCATCCATCTCAAAAGCTTATGGACTCTACGGGCCTTAGCATCTGCATTACTGGAAGAAGGACCCATATTTAAACACCTACGGGCAACCTGCTCAACCATCTAAATATGAACACGCCATTCAGGCTCAGGCACCAACATATGTAGTCGAGACTCACGGGCCATCCTATCTACCAGGGCTCTCAACTCAGACATACGATCAAATGAAAAAATCACGGTTCTGAGCCAAATCATCACTCACATGGGCAGGTATAGGCTCAACAGGAACTCTATCGGGAACCGGGGACTCAAGCATAGGAGTTGGGGAATTTGCCTAAACAACTGGGGAATCAGGTACTGGAATCATAGAAAAAATAGGAATAGGGGTCACAATATCCTCAGGCGGATCCTCCTTATAATCTGAACTGATGTACATGGGCTCCTCAGATGGAGGTGTAAAAGTATCCATGGGAGAACCAGAAGGGCTAGCAGGAGGGGTCGAACCAACATCACTACCATCTGAACTACTATCAGGATCCTGAGATAAAACATAAAAAAAGCAACCAAGAAACAGCATTAGGTTAATTCAAACCTCCGACCAACTTGACTTCGTGCTCTAATCACTTTCTTAATCTATTCACTTTCTTAGACTATACCAGATAGTCTTAACTCAACTCTATGTGAGTCGAATACTCTCGCAATGATCTTATTATCATAATACCCTTTTTTCCTAACTTGTCTCAGGGAATAAATCTTGTAGCTCTGATACCAACCTGTGACGTCCTCAAACTCGGCGTTAGGAATGAGGTCACACATCACAAATAATTTTAGATCTAAAATTTTTAGTTGTACTTCCATTTAATAAATTTAATATTGTTTTCCCTCCATGTTGAGAAGGTGTTTGTTCTTTGAGTGTTGATTTTGATTTAGTGATAAATACTTGTATGAGATTGCATTTAAGGTCAATAGTTCAAATGGATTATAATGAACCTTTTACTTTTTTTTGGTTATTAATTACATCCACACATATCAATTGTTGAACAACTAACCTCCTGAAAAGAAGGACAGGAGCTCAATCACTAACCTGTTATTGGCAAGTGGGTACTTATAAATATATCATCTTTAATATGTTATTTGATTATTTATGCATGAATACTGACGTTTTGGTCCATCTTATATTTGCTTGACTCGATCAACTTTATAGATGTCGTATGATTATTAATGATTGAAGCATTTTCATTTATCTACCAGGATCATATCTCAGTGGATCACTATGTGTTTTCCCCTTTTTTGACCTAGCATTTGGTCAATAATTAGGTGGGATCTGATCCTATTTATGGGCCTACCATAGTACATCTTTTTCAATTATCCGATGCAGATCTCGTCCACCAAAGTGCAATATCAATATTTTCAATAATTATTGAGAATAATGGAAATAATAGAGAGTCGATCTTCAATTCTCCCATCATCTAAAACTCTGATACCATGTTTAGTTATTACTTCTTCTAAAATTTTAAGATATTAAAAATTAGGCTTACAGATGATATCTCATATATTAATACATTTCCCCACCCCTAACCAAACCAAAGAACCGTCATGAATTTGTGATAACAATTACTGTATTGTATTGTACTACATAAGTAACTTTCACGAATAGAAAAAATTTAATAATCGAGAGTAATATTCTCAAAAGAAACTTTAAAGTCAAAAACACTTTTCAGAAAATTAGCTTCCAAATTTAATTTAATAATTTTTAATTGTTTTCAGCAAAAAACTAATATTGCAGACTGCAGCAGCAATACTAGACATACCATAAATAATAATAAAATTTTAAAAGGAATTAGTAAGTCATTTATCACCATGTTGATGATAACCCCTAATTCAAAAATCAGAATTTAGGAGTTTTTTTGAAAGGAACGTAAAGTATACAGACTTCTTCTTTTCTGTCGTGGGAGACTATGTGTGGGAGACTATGTTTGTATAGTTTGTACAACATCATTATGGTTTACCATTTACATTGCGTTAATTTTTTTTGTCAAGAATGACTTATTCGTACATGAATTGTACACTATCCGAACAAGGACGTCTTTCATTTATGAAAGTTTATTATCTAACCGAAAGGCACGCATGTTGCCTCCTGACACTTACACAATAAGACTTTAATGTCTGAAAATAGAAAAACTGCAATCGGAAAACAAAATGAAGTAATTAAATCACTAAAAAAAATGTAGATGATTATTTCTTAAAACGATATCATGAGATATTTAAAATGTAAATCTAATCTAAGGTGACGCTTTTTATTAGAAACCTATTACTCCATCCGTCCCACTGGATTATTTACGTTACTTTTCGGCACGCTTTTCAATGCTCGTTTATAGTATACTTCCATAATATTTTTTTTTTAAAAATCCGAAAAAAAGTTTCATGTTTAAACTTTTATTCAAAAAAAAATTTAAGAAAAAACATTATGAAACTATACTTTATTGAAGTCTCGAAATACATGCAAACAGTATACGTAAACTATCTAGTGGGACGAAGGGACTACAGTATTAATAAAGTGAATATTTCATATTTAACAATAAAAATAAAAGAGAATTTTAATTAAGTCTACTTAATCAACTTGATCATGATTTCAAATCAATTAATCTAAACATAATTTAAACAAGACAATACAAGCATTTAGATAATCAATAGATTTATCGAAACTAATGTAAAAATTCAAAATTATTTGAACAAAAGTCACCAGATTGAACACAAATTTTCATTTACCAGCACTAATAACCAAAAAGAGAATAAAGTTATTGAGGTTCTCTGAGAGAACTTTTTCTGAGATATGTATGCATACCAAAACAAAATATTATTCACTTTACTTATAATATAATTTCTAATTATTTTATTTACTTAGCACTTATACAATTGACCCTACACATGACATGTGTCATCCTTGTAATTGTGTTTTTAATATTAGGAAAGTTTCAGCTAACCTTAGGAACTTTATTCTCTAACAAAAAATGGTCAAAATGCCACCTTAGATGGCACTCCCTTGGTTTGGCACAAAACTTACTGTATGTGATACAGATTCATAAATTACAAATTATCTAATAGATATTATAGCAATTTTAAATAATTAAATTTATGATTATAATAATTAAAAAAAGGACACAACTGATATCAGATTTTAAAAAAATCATATTAAACCCTACTATACCACTAATTAACATAATTTATGAAATTACCTAATGTGAAAACATAAGTGACAACATAATGAATTGCTAACAAAATGATATCATTTATAGAGCAATAAATAAAATAAATCTACCTGCCAAAAATGAAAAAATCTAACAATTAAACTACTTTTTCAAATTTTAAAAATTAAATAGAAGAGTAACTTAAGAAATTAGGAATTAATAGATGTTAAAGGAAGAGGAAATTAAACTCATACTCACCAGCATTAACTCACAAGCAATTAGGGATGTCAATGGATCGGAAATCCGGTGCGATCCAAAAGCAAGTAGAGCGGATATGGATCACCTAAAATAAAAACGAATCCGAAAAGAATCTGATCCGGGAAAAATCCGATCCAATAAGTATATGATATGAATTTGATACGATCCGATCCGTTAATAATCCGATCTGGTTATTTATATTTATATTTATATATCATAAAATATTTAATTATTTTAATAAAATATACTATATATTATATAATAGAAGATTGATTTGCCTGTTGTTGTAGCATTTCTAGTTTCCAGCTCTAGTTGCAGTAGTTGTTTGTATAAGTTAGTTTTTAGGTCTTGTTTGTTGTTCTTGCAGTGTGCATGTTGTTTCTCAAGTTTCGTTTATTAATAAAAATAATAATTATAAGAAAGAAAAGATTGAACTTGGCAAGAAGGAAATTATGCGCAGTGTGAAATTAAAAATAAAAATATGTATAATTATAAACGGATCGGAGCTCCGATCCAAAAATCCATGATCCGAAGGATCCAGATATGGATCGACCTGTAGAAAATCCGAGTGAAATCCAATCTGAATCTGAATCTGAATCTGGTAAAATTAGATGGATCAGGATATGTATCAAGGTTCATCTGATCCAGATCCGATCCAGATCTGAACCATTTAAAGCCCTACAAGAAATAGTCACAATAACAAATAACGGCCATAATCTTTGATTACATGACATTATCCGGAGATTTACAAATAAAACATGACACTGAGCTTCTAAAAAAAGACTGAGCACAATGAAATTTCGTCATTACATCAAAATGCTGCAGAATTATAAAAGCAAATCATTCCATAATTTATATATTTCAAAATTTCTAAGTTTGACGAGTTTCACCTACATCGTGGACCTTATCATTTCCAATGAGATTTTGATGGTGGTAACAATGCAATGACCGTAACGAGAATTCCCGAGAAGAAACCGTTTGGCACACCTGAAAATGCTTGAATTGTTACTATAAAAACTTGTAGGAAGCATTAAAAAACTCGTCGAGAATCTACAACAGAGTGCTTGGATCGTCATTTCTGATATGGAATCATTGAGTTGACTCAGTGTATTGAGTGCATAATTGAGGAGTTTGGTTTGGTAGCACCGTTGATGCTAGGAGCTTCATCTTCGCGTGAAGAAGCTTGAATCGCCGTACGTAATTTAATATAAAATATTTAATTTTAAATATTATTAAATTTTAATGGCGTGATTTTTTTTTAATTCATTGTAAATTCAATCGTCAAATTTGATATATAACAAAAACATTATATAATATTATTCATTAATTGGAACATAAAAAATATTATAATCAAAGTTGCGATAATCATATATCCGTTTTTCTTGATCGCATCTTGAAAATCCAATTAATCGACACTCTAATAATGGTCTTCAGTATCGGAGTACTCAGTTAAATACTCACTTAATTTAAACTTTTAAATTTGAACTAATAACTTGCAATATAGAGCCCCAATTTGATCTTCAGAAAACTGATTACAAAACACATTTCAAGGAATGCCACTTCCAATTTACAGTGTATATTGAATTATAAATTTGGAGAGAACAAATCAAAAGTTTATTTTCATAGATAATGAAACAAAAAAGAGCCAATATTATTTAAAACGATTAAAATATTAAAAATGCAAGTAGCAAATACTAGTACTCATAAACTAGAAATGTAGAATGATGAACACAAATGACCACGTAAATATCAGTGAGGATGGCTTATTCAGAGTCATTCTCATATCGATCCTTTTAACGCATTCCGATTTCATCAAATATATCAAAAACTTTCTTCAACAAAGCTTGGTGAATCTGTCCCCCTCGCGCTCTCGATTGATCTGTTAAAAGAATACATTTATAATTTGACCGGAATGAAAACCAAGAAAATATTTAAATGAAAAGAACATACCAGAGACGATACTATAGCAGCCCGCACTTTAACTTTCACATCCTGATCCACCTGAAACTAAAGTAAAACTTTCGACAATATTAAATCTATCTTTCCACAATCTTTGCTTCATCTTAATGCATCAGAACTGAAAAATCAGAAAATAACACACTTCCAAGAAAATGAACGGCAGAAATGTGTACGAATCAACAACTGAAAACAGTAGAGCAAAACTAATAGTTACCAGATCCCGGAAGCAATTGAATGCAACATCATTAAGGGTAGGAACGAACCTCCGCGCAATGAAGTACTTATCAATATAAAGAAAGAAACGAGAAAACCACTTGATCATGACTTTATAATTTGTCCATCTATTCACAAGCTCTCTAAACATCAACTCACCGTGCTTCTCTCATAAAGAAGGCAGTACCTTAATCCGAATCCAACACATAAAAATTAGGTACATAAATAAACGCCAATATGTAACCCCCTGGTTAGGCACTGGCCATTACAGTTGTAAAAAATGATCAAGACACAAAGGCACTTCTGACATACAACAAATACATTGCATTATGGTTACAATTACAAACATGCACTTCTATAAACAAACTTAGCTTCCCACAAAATAGATAAACTCTAACTCTATAGTTAAAAAGACACGCACTATACCTACAACAAATGAGCATTATAAAAGTAATAAGTCTTACAGTTGAAGTTATGTGCTAGGACAATCGAATCATGGTGCTGCATTTTATGATATGAAAACAAACGAGTTTAAATAGAAAATTAACCTTAATCGCTATGGCGCAAGCGATTCAAATCCACGTCTTCTAATGTATTCCCATATATCACCTTGAGCGAAATGTGGCCTTGACATTGCATACAGAGTAAGATATTGACAATAAAAGGAAACCATGTCCGAAAATATTCGGGTGATGATGTCCTCTTGAAAGGTCATAAAGATAAAATGCTTTAGTCCTACAGGAAGATTTGTTCTTGAATAGTTATAAGGTTGAGTGAATGATCAAGAATAAAATATATTGATTAAATTAATTGTCAGAAATTAATTTAATTAATGGACATTCAATATCATAAACATGGAGAATTTTATAAGAAAATAATATTGGAGCCGAATTAAATAATTAAATTACGACATTAGGAGAGGTAGTGCAAATATTAATTCTTTAGTGGATTAAATTAATATTTAATAACATGGGCTTGATCCAGAACGTCATTGGGTCCAAAACATAATATTGTGATTAACAGTAAATCACATCAGATATGAATCAAAACATATGTATTGTATACAATCATTATATTCGAATTGCATAATATAAGAAAAATTCTTATATTTTGATCCTGTTCAATACACACAAAGCGTACAAGTATTATTCAATAATCATGATAGATTATTTCTAAATAATACTTCAGCCGTTTGTCCATTGATGTTATATCAGTCACAATAATATCTCCTCACTTAACGAACCATCGTGTAAGATGATACTTATGCTCGATGTGTTTTGCTTCCTTATGATCTCACGGTTCCTTTGCATTTTCCACAGCACCAGTGTTATCACAATACACTATCAAGATCCTAGGAAAATTTGGTACCACATCAATGTCCAAAAGAAACTTTCTGAACCATATAGCCTAGGCTGCCTCCGATGTTGCCACATATTCGTCTTCCTTGGTAGAGTCAGCAACACATTTCTACTTTACACTCCTCCATATTACAACTCCAATTCCTAAGGTAAACACATATCCTGAGGTTCATTTCCTCTTATCTCTATTTGCTTGAAAATCTGTAATATCCCGTAATTTTTAGAATTAGATTAATAATTGAATAATAGAATAAAAAGTATTAAAATTAGATAAGGATTAGGATTTAAAATTTGATTAGACTAATGGGTCTAGAATTTAGATGAGATTTTAAGACGGATAACTTGGTGGTTAGGAACTAGGGTTTTATACACCATATTTGTCTTCCTTATTTTTATTTATAAAAATTCCTAGGGCTTTCATACACAAAAATCAGCAGTCTTGTAAAATTCGTAAATTAATTCATCGTAAGTCGAAATTAGTTGATTCTGAACTTTTTAGAAAGATCTTTTCGTTATCTACAATTTTTAGGCTTCGTGTTTTCCAAGAAAACATCGTTTAGAGGGTAAAAAGGGATAAAAAGGATCTGACCAGAATTGAAAACGTGGAGAATATCGAGATTTTAGATATGCCGTGTTTTATGGGTTGCTAAGGATTGATTGTGAGTTCTAATGTGAATTATCTGTTTGCGTGATTGAGGTAAGTAACTTATTGTTTCTCTGTATTATTTGTTTGCTACGTATTATGTAAGTAAATATCTGTTACTTCGTATTATTCTTTGTCATTTATTTGATTAGATGTCTTGTATATGTTTGTCACTGTTCGTTGCTCCATATTTATTGTGTAACGTGCCATGTTATATGTGATTAATAAGGTAACAAATTTTCGGAAATCCCCAGTCTTAGTCACGTATAAGAATTAGAATCCGATCACTGGATAGTGTGATACATAGAACTTAGAACTAGTTTGCGCACGTTCCCGAACACATCGATACCTTGTCAAGCTTCTGTTTCACTTGACGAGGGACGTAAACTAGCCCCCTATCGAATAAGAATTAGAACTCGGTCACTTGGGAAGTGTGACATAAAGTATAAGATGTCGGTCACCGGAAAAGTGTGGCACAAGGTGTGATTTAGGACCGTGGGACTAAAGATAAGAATTTATTATTAAGAATTTTGATTATGTGGATTATAGAATGTGTCGTGTGCTTCGCTTTGATAATGGTTGTTGATTATATCCTGTGCATCTTTGTTCACTTTATTATCAAATATATGTGTGATTTTATGTGATATATGTTATATGCCAAGCATAGTTAAATTGTGTTCTCGAATAACTTAAAAATATTATATTTAGTCATTGGAAGGTAGTTGCTTGCTGGGATTCGCCACTCATCCTTTTAATATTCAAGGTTTCGTCTAAGAGTTGAGCCAGATAGCATTGGAGTTCGAGGACTTAGAATTTGAGTATATTGACTTTTAGACTTTCTCTTTTAGCTACGCTTTTGTAGTAGTCAACTCTGTAATAGAATTCTGAATTAGTAAATTGTATTTTGTATTAGTTTCGATTTAGAATTAATAGTCCGAAAGTTTGGGCTGTTACAAAATCTGACAGTATATCCCTGAGGTAACAAATTTGAGACCTTGTAAATTAGCATATACTCTTTAGTCCTTTTCAGGTACTTTATTTTAATGAAATGAGCATCCAGAGAAGCAGAATTAACGAATGTGAGACAAGAAAGATGACATTTATAGGGGTTCAGGGGACTAATTAAATAATGCAAGTTAGGTGAAGATACAAAGAGTAAACGATTAGTAAAATGATTTTTTTTATTTAACTCTTGTATGTACAAGTAGGATTAGTAAACGATTATGCTATTATTTAACTTATCTAAATAAGGAACTTTTTCTAATTACAATTAGAAAAAGTAATGTCTATATTTGTCAGTATGTTGAGGATTAATATTTGAATAATTCCAGGTGTCTAAATATATATTTTCATAATATAGAATGTCGGTTAACTACTAAAGGTAAAAAAATCCACGTGCGTCAATATTAATTTTTCAAATTAAAACATGTTAATATGTTTTGGAGTTATTTTGTGTTACATTTTTCAAGATTGGGAGTAGGTACAAAGTCTGCACATGTAAATTCTAAAAGGCTAAAATCATAATCTTTCTAGAAAGTTAGCTATTAATATAACCGACATGACTTTTATAAACTTTTTCGATGAAGAACACCAAATTTACTAATTAATTTTATTTCTTTTACCTTTGTGATCTCTGTTTTGGGAAAGATTTATACCTATCTTATTTGTTTGTTTTGTTTTGCTAGATCTAAATCATTGTAATTTTGGATATTTCGTATTCAATTTAAGTGGAGATTACTAGTAGAATGTACCAATAATTTATTATTGTGATATCAATATTTAGATCTAATTTTTTAGTTGTACTTCCATTTCATAATTTTAGTGTTGTTTGTTAATCATGTTGAGAAGGTGTTTGTTCTCTGAGTGTTGATTTCGATTTAGCGACAAATATTTGTATGATATTGCATTTAAGATCGATAGTTTAAATGGATTATAATGAAGCATTGACATTTTTTTGATTAATTAATTACACACGCACATATTGATTGTTGAACTACTATCATGCTACAAAGAAGAACAAGAGTTTAACCACCAACTTGCACATATCAACAAGTTGGTACTTGTAAATATATCATTTTAAATATGTTACTTGATTGTTAATGTGTGAATACTGACGATTTGATCCATCTTATATTTGCTCGACTCGATTAAATTGTTGTATGTTTATTCATAACTAGCATAATAAACTGTGCGAGGCACGGGTTATTTTCTAGAGTTTTTTTATGTATGCAATTATAATGTTTTTAATTATATTCTTATTTGTAAATGTTGTATAATGTCTAATTTATTTATCTGTGTATCATTTTCATACAAGACATTACTAAATTATACAATGTTTCCAATATAGCTCATTAAGAAAAATATAAATATTCGTGTCTAATATATATATTCGTGTCTGTGTTGTATAATTGAATTTAATGAATGAATATAAACAAGGTAGTCAGTGTACGTTTGAAATGAAATGAATAAACTTAATATGTAGAATGTCGTTGGTATGTTTACAAAGAAAAAGTTAAAAACTAACATATACGTTGAATACAGAGTTGACCAAAAATTTTGAGTTTTATTTAAATAAACTATATAACTGGTCTATATTATTACTGAGTTCTCTACTAACTTACAATTAAATTACTCAATTTAAAAAGATAAAAAATGAATAACTGAATTCAGAATTACTTGCAATCATAATATAAAATAATATAAAATTTACACTACTGTTAATATAAATGTTGATTTTAATGAAAAATGCTAGTTTTTGAAATTTAACGTATGTATGTTTAGAAAAATGTTAGTTTTTTTACACTACTCTTAACAAAATAAGATTAAGTTATTTGTGTCTATGTTAGCATGTGAATTATCGTATGTTACATTTCTTCGGAAAGTACGATGGTTTCAATTATTTATATGCTTAATATCTGAATTATGTACATGTATAATCATTATTAATATCTAGTGAGGCAATTGATTACTTAAATAACATGTATTTATATTTATTCAAAAATTAAAATTATGTAATAAATAAATTGCAATAAATAAATTGCAATAATTTATATATGGTATTCACATTATCACTGAAAAACAATCCATATCTGTTTTTTACGCGACCGAGTATCAATCATGTAACATAAAAATAAATTATATATTGTAAGACTTATTATTGATGTTAATGATTTTTTTCAAGAATTTGAAGGAAAAAATGTAATTATACTGTTATTTAAACTATTTTTATGTTTGTTTCATTACAACTCTAATATTTATTCATATACGATAATATTGTATACTATTCTCCTAAAATTAAATATTTTTCAGTTTGATAAAGTTTTATAAATATTAGCTGAACTGGTTAATTCCTTCAAATTATTGAATAATATATATACTTTTTAAATAGTATAAAATGTATTGAATCAAATGCTACAATATAGTATAGATATAACTTTTATTTGAATAATTCAAAATATTAAAATAATTCAAAATATTTGTACAATATTATCTTGATCAATAAATATAGTTTATCTAAAAGAATTCTTTTTAAAAATAAATCGATTTAATATATCATCGTAGTTTTAACAAATCTCGTGAGATCTCATATCAAATTTCAAATATTTTTAAAATCGGGACAAGTCCCAAACTACTATTGCGCTACCAGTGAAATAGGTAATTTTAATACAAATAATCGATTAACTTGATCCTATAAATAACTCAAACACATTAATTTATATTAATATAAGATATCAAAAAATTTCACATTATTGGTAAGATATTCTCGTCGAACTTGTAATTTAAATTTACTAAACGTAGAATGTGACAATATTTTTCGGCTAGTCATGTAGTAAAATTTCGAGTAATTTTTAAACAATGGGCCGAATTCTGATTTCAAATTCAAAATAAACTAAAATTCATTGACTAATTATAATTCGAACTTATCTAAATATTTAATACCAATCTCGATTATTTATATATAGGCGATTCTATTTTCAATATTTTCTTTAAAACTTATATATGTACATTTTAATTACTTTTTATAATAAAAAATATGTTAAAAATATATGAGATATATTTTCAAATTAAAAAATAATAATAATAAAGATAATAATCCATTTATGTACTATGTCTAACTTTATATCTGGAATTCAGTTCTTTAAAATTTATTGTACAAATATTCAAGTAACTATCATTTTTTTTTGCGGAATTCAAGTAGCTATCTTTAAAGTTAAATAAAATATTTCTTTAGTACACTTACATATTATGTGTATGATATAAAACACATGTGATAATATGGTGTAGTGATACGAGGTTGTATAAAAGAATGAAGCAACTCGAGTTCGATTCCCACAAAACACAACTTTTATATAAATATTAAAAACAGGGGTAGTTTAGTCTTTTTAATGAGACTTTTTAATCTCAAAATATTATCCCTTTGTTGTGCTAATATATATAGAAGAGAGTTAAGTATCTTAATTTTTTCTACAAAATCATACCTCACTAGATCACTAGGTGTTTTATCCCTTTTTGACCCTGGCGTCGACTCAATTACTAGATGAGATCTTATCGCATTTATGGACCCATCGTAGTACACATTTTTCTTATTCGATGAAGATCTCGTCCCATTTATTTGGATCCCACCAAAATTCAATATCAATATTTTCAATATTTTTTTAGAATAATGAAATAACAGAATGTTGAACCTTATTCCCCCTACATCATAAATTCTGATACCATGTTTAGTTATCAGTTCCTAAAATTTAAAAATATTAAATTAGATTTACGAATCATATCTCATATCTTAACATTAACACGTTTCTCCACCCCTAACAAAATCAAAGAACTGGTTTGAACTTGTGATAACAATTACCCTAATGTACTATAGAAGTAACTCTCACAAATGGAAAATCTCATAGACGGAAAAATTCTCAAAAGCAAATTTTAGGTCAAAAATCTTTTCAGAAAAACCGGATATGAATTTTATTAAATAACTTTTTAACTATTTTTCAACAAAAACTTGTTTGTAGAGCAATACTAAATATACCCTAAATAATTATGAAAATTGAAAAGGATTTGTAAGTTATTTATCACTAGGGTTGTACGCTCATGAAAGTTCGATGGCCGATTCGAAAAAAGTTCGGCTCGAGTTCGGTTTGAATTATACACGAGTCGAAAATGAACATAATTTTAAGGTTGAGTTTGTAAATGAGCTGAACTTTAGCACAACAGAGGTCGGCTCGACAGTTCACGAACAAGTTCGATTACAATACTCGCAAACAAGCTCGTTAATATAGTTCGTGAACAAGTTCATGAGTAATGTTCGTGAACACGCTCGTTGATATAACTCATGAATAAATATATTAATTGCTAGTTATATATACTTGTAAACACGTTATAACTACACGTCTGACACATAATTTAATGATTAATTTTGTAAATATTTATCTTTAAATAAATTTATCAATTTATTTAATCCATCTATTTTTTATTAAATTTATAATTTATATATTTGATAGTTAAATTATAATACGTGCTAGATGATAAATATATAAATATATAATTATTTAATTTAGCATGTGTTCATTTGTTCTTATCTAAATTAAAATATAATCAAAATTTGAATGTTAAACACTCAAATATATTTATTTGGTGTGTTAGGTTTCTAAAATTTTGATTTGACATTTATATTTAGTTTTTTCAAAAAAAATAAGGGAAACTTATACCAAAATTCGGGAATCGTGAGAACAAATTCATAAATTGAGTTGTTTGTGAACAAAAGCCCGTAAAAAATATTCGCGAGTTGTTCGTTGAATCATAGTTCGTGAGTTGTCCGCGAACCAACATGTTCGCGAACAACTTTTTTCTTAATGAGTTAATACATGAACAAAAATTTTGACTCGATAAAAGTTCGAGCTCGAACGAGTTCGATATATTTTTAACGAACTGAAATATGAACCCTTAAGAGTTCGGTTCAGTTCGGCTCATTTAGGAGTTTTTTTGAAGGGAAAGAAAAAATAGGGACTTTTTTTATCGTGGGAGACTATATGTTTGTACAGTTTGTGCAAAATCATTATGGTTTACATTGTGTTTAAATTTGATTTTATTTAATATAAAAATATTCAATTAAAAATATTATTAAATTTTCACGGCGTAGTAAATTTTATTATATATGCATAGCAAATTTAATTATCAAATTTGACGTTTCAGACAAATATAATATAATTTTAATCAATGTTAATCAATTGGAACATAAAAAATGTTATAATCAATGTTGCGAGAATCATATATTAGTTTTTCCAAATAATCGATATTGCAAATAATGGTTTTTAATAACGGAATACTCAGTTAAATACTCCCTTAATTTAAATTTAAAATTTAAACTAATAACTCGTTAATATAGAGCCTAAATTTGATCTTCAGAAAGCGGATCAAAAACACATTTTCTGATGTACATTCAAACTTGAACTTGCGCTTCTAATTACTAAATAAAGGAACATAAGGCCATTGCCTATTTACCGTGTATGTTGAAATATAATTATAAATTTGGAGAGAAAATCAAAAGTTTTTATAGATAATGAAACAACAGGGAGCCAATATTATTTAAAGAAAAATGTTTGTTGCACAAAATTTAATACAAAATTTTATACAAAATGACATGTGTAAGCCCTGTGTTCATGCCAATAAACCCCAATTAAACATCCCGTCAATTGTTTTGTACCTGGTGCTACTCTTATTTAAAACCATTAAAATGTTAAAAATGCCGGTAGCAAATACAGGTACTCATAAACTAGAAATGCAGAATGATGAACACTAATGACCACATCAATATTAGTGGGCATGGCTTCTTCAAATTCATTCTCATATCGATCCATTTAACGTATTCCGATTTCATCAAATATATCGAAAACTTTCTTCAACAGAGTTGGTGAATCAGTCCCCCCCTCGCGCTCTCGATTGATCTGTTGAAACAATACATTTATCATGTGACCGGAATGAAAACCAATAAAATATTTAAATAAAAAGAACATACCAAAGACGATACTATAGCAGACCGCACTTTAACTTTCACATCCTGATCCACCAGAAACTAAAGTAAAACTTTCAATTTAATAGCAGACCGCACTTTAATTGTATAGTTTGTACAAAATTATTATGGTTTACATTGTGTTAAATTTTGATTCTATTTAATATAAAAATATTCAATTTTAAAAATTATTAAATTTTTACGGCGCGGTAAATTTTATTATATATGCATAGCAAATTTAATTATCAAATTTGACATTTAAGACAAATATAATATAATTTTAATCAAAATTAATTAATTGGAATATTAAAAATATTATAATCAAAATTGCGAGAATCATATATTAGTTTTTCCAAATAATCAATATTGCAATTAATGGTTTTCAATAACGAAATACTCAGTTAAATACTCCCTTAATTTAAATTTAAATTTAAACTAATAACTCGTTAATATAGAGCCTCCATTTGATCTTCAGAAAACTTATTAAAAACACATTTTCGGATGTACATTCAAACTTGAACTTGCGCTTCTAATTACTGAATAAAGGCACATAAGCGCCAATGCCTATTTACCGTGTATATTAAATTATAATTATAAATTTGGAGAGAAAATCAAAAGTTTATTTTCATAGATAATGAAACAAAAGGGAGCCAATATTATTTAAAGATAAATGTTTGTTGCACAAAATTTAATACAAAATTTTGTACAAAATTACATGTGTAATGAGTCCTCTGTGTTCATGCCAATAACCCCAATTAAACATCCCATCAATTGTTTTGTACCTGTTGCCACTCTTATTTAAAACCATTAAAATGTTAAAAATGCCGGTAGTAAATACAAGTACTCATAAACTAGAAATGCAGAATGATGAACAGTAATGACCACATCAATATCAGTGGGCATGGCTTCTTCAAAGTTATTCTCATATCGATCCATTTAACGTATTCCGATTTCATCAAATATATCGAAAACTTTCTTCATCAGAGCTTGGTGAATCTACCCCCCTGGCGCTCTCGATTGATCTGTTAAAAGAATACATTTATCATGTGACCGGAATGAAAACCAAGAAAATATTTAAATGAAAAGAACATACCAGAGACGATACTATAGCAGACCGCACTTTAACTTTCACATCCCGATCCACCAGAAACTAAAGTAAAACTTTCAACAATATTAAATCTATCTTTCCACAATCTTTGCTTCATCATAATGCATCAGAACTGTAACATCAGAAAATAACACACTTCCAAGAAAATGAATGGCAGAAATGTGTACGAATCAACAGATGAAAACAGAAGAGCAAAACTAATAGTTACCAGATCCCGAAAGCAATTGATTGCAACATCATTAAGGGTAGGAAGGGACCTCCGCGTAATGAAGTACTTATCAAGATAACGAAAGAAACTAGAAAACCACTTGATCATAACTTTATAGTTTGTCCATCTATTCATAAGCTCTCTCAACATCAACTTACCATGCTTCTCTAGCAAAGAAGGAAGTACCTGAATCAGAATCCAACACATAAAAATTAGGTATATAAATAGATGCCAATATGTAAACCCTTGTTAGGCACTGGCCATTACAGTTGTAAAAAACTGATCAAGATACAAAGGCGTGATCCTTTTAAACTAAAAAGGCAGTCATATAATACAATTGCAATTGCAGCATCGGCGCATGGGAGAATTAAAAATTCATTCAAAGGCAACCTCCTCAAGTTATATTTACCTCCATGAAGAGGTAATTCCTATGTTACCCGGACTGAGGTATGGGTGTGCAACACTAGTTCAGATCCAAGTGCCGGGTTATTACTATTAAAATATTTAGGATTCTTAAAAATGCATCTAAGATTGGATACGGATGCAGCGACTAGCATTTAAGCAAAAAGTAGGTAATATTTAACATTAGTGTATTACAACTCTTTGAAGTTCTGTTACCACATTTTATCTAATTTTGGATTCCTCAATAAGTCAAAATCTTATAGAAGTTTGATTTCAATTAATTGCATTAAGGATCACTCAACAAAAACAGGTTAAGGAAACCTTAGCAACATGAGTCTATTGATTCGGTATTAAACTGCAAAATCCTCAATAAGTCAAGAATTTTATAGAAGTTTGTATTCAATTAATAGCTTTAAGGATCACGCAACAAAAACAGGTTAAGGAAACCTTAGCTACATGAGCCTATTGATTTGGTATTAAACTACAAAATCAATGTTTCTTGTGCAGTACTGATTTAAAAAGAGAAATAACTTAATCTCCAAAATAATGATTGTTTAACAACTTCTGACATACAACAAATACATTGCATTATGGTTACAGTTACAAACATGCACTTCTAAAAACAAACTTAGCTTCCCACAAAACAGATATACTCCAACTCTATAGTTAAAAACACAAGCACTATACCCACAACAAATGAGCATTATCAAAGTAATTAGTCTTACAGTTGAAGTTATGTGCTCCTCGAACACCTCACGGTACTTGTCATACAGCTGTCAAGAATAATCACGTGGAGGGTTCTGCGTACACATTCCATAGAAAGTACTGTATGTTAATCTACGAGTTTATGATGATATTCAGATCGCAACATAACAGAAGTTTAGAGTCCAGAGATTGCAGTGATTCAGATTTTCCAGGAGACTATTCCTCAGGATTAGGTTTGTTAGGGTTTTGTATAAATTTTGTTTATCTGGATAAACCTTATCTCAAACAAACCCACCACCTTATCTTATAAATCAAGTTTAAATCTCTCAAGCCTTATCTTTACTTGATTTATCTTTTTCAAACTTCTAACAGATTAGTTTCAAAAGTCTCATTCAAATATTCTTCAAACAAACTTATTTTCAAATCTTTTTATCTTATCTTTTGTTTGAAAATCTGTTAGAACATTGCCTATAAATACAACTCTTTATTTCAGATTTGGCTAACACTTTCACGAGAATCTTTCATCATCTGAAATCATTTTCTTGTTCCATACCCGAGATATTCATATCCAGAAAAACAAGAAACTTAGTTTGAGTTGTAAACTTTCACATTACATTCTTGTAACTGAATCATGTATTATATTACTTGTCCCGGGTTGTGGGAGGTTGATTACAACATGAAGGCCAAGTAGCTTTGTGCTAGGTAGCTGTGTGCTAGGGAAATGTTTCTTTCAAGTGGGCCAAGTTTGTAATCAAGGAAAGTTTGTAAGTACTTTGTTTTAAGTGGATATAATACATTCTCTATGCTAGTTGGCATGGGGACTTGGATGTAGGCCATAGACTAGGTGTAGGGGCCGAACCAAGTGAAAACTCTTGGTATTCTGCATTGTTTAATTTCTTTATCACTGCATTTATATTTCAGTAATTTACTTTCTGCAGTTAAAAGAGACTGTCCCATACCCTGTCTCATTTGTAAAGGGACTGTCCCATTTACATAAGAGACTGTCCCATTTGCCTTGACAGTTAGAATATTATTTTATCTATCGAGCCATCGAATTTCATTTGGTATCAGAGCAGGTGCATTTAATTCTCTTTTTAGTGTTTATTTTGCTAGTGATCCATGGCTCAACCAGATAGGTATTCAAACAATTATCCACCACTGCTTCATGGTGCTGAAAACTACAATGACTGGAAGTTTCGGATGAAAATCTTTCTCCAGTGTGATGCATTTGAATGGGATGTTGTAGAAAGTGGTTTCACAATTCCTATGAAAGAAGGGAAGCTAAAATCTCTCAAGGATCTTTCTCCTGAAGAAGTGAATGCAATGAACTCCAATGCTAAAGCGATAAACTCACTTCTCAATGGCATGGTAGCTACAGAATTAAGGAAAGTATCAGCATGTACTACTGCCAAGCAGATTTGGGATATGATCAAAGTCAGCCACGAAGGCACGCCTAAGGTACGTGAAGTAAAATTAAGTATACTAATGAGTGACTATGAAGGTTACAGGTTGGAAAGAGATGAAAGTGTGCGAGATGCTCAAGGGAGGTTTCTGACATTGATGAACTCCATCTCACTTCTGGAAAGGATCATTCCTCAATCTGAGATTAATAGGAAAATCCTTAGAGCAATGCCAAAGAAGTTTGCTCCAAAGGTTACCATTCTGCAGGATTCAACACTGCTTTCGACTATGGATACTCTAACAATGTTTAGTGAATTGGAAGAATTGGAAAATCAGCTACGCAGATATGATGAAGAAGATGAAGCTCCTCGTAAGAAAACTCTTGCACTTAATACAGATGCAGATGAGTCTCCTGATGATTCTGATGAAGAGATTGCTCTTCTAACAAAGAAGTTTCATAAATTTCTTGCCAAACGGAATGCTTCCAAATGACCTATAAAGTCACAGTTTCCAAAGAAGGACTTCAAATCTAATCCGAGCAAGGAGGTTAAAGTGAATCAAAGCAAGGATACTTGTTTTGAGTGTGGAAAGAAAGGGCACTTCAAAAAGGATTGCTACAAGCTGAAGAATAAAAAGAAGGCATTAATTACTTGGAGTGATGATGAATCTGACGTGGAGATCGATTCAGACGATGAAGTTGCTCAACTTTGTTTTGCAGGACTAGAGGACAACTCCAGTGATAATGATGAGGTACAGAATATTAAGTATAATTCAAATATATCTTCATCTATTTTAAATTTGCAGGTCCAGGTTAAGAAGTTGAAAGAAAAGAATGCTTATTTAAAGCAAGCTTTAAGTGAAGTTCTTAGTGAAATGGATGACCCCATGAAGGAAGAAGCCCTAGTTGCTGAGAACAAATCATTGCTTGAAAGGGTTTCAAAACTTACTGAAGAAAATCTATATCTCAAATATGAGATTGAGATGAAAGATGTGTGCCTTGAAGCCTTGAAGAAAGAGTCAATATCTATAGATCCAGAAACTGTTAAAGAAGACAGTGCTCCTGATCCCCTTGTTCCTGAATTAAAGTCGAAAGTCGAACAACTTGAAAAGGATTTAGCTAAATGTTTTCATGGAGAAGGAACTTTGAATGCTCTTCTTGGTGAACAAATATCTTCTCTTGATAAAGGAGGTTTAGGATGTGAATCAATCAAGAAACGTGCATTTCAAGGAGGGTATAAGCGAGCTCCTATGAAATATAAGATGCCTTATGAGAAATGTCGAGATTGTGGTAAAGCTGGCCACCCTACATCTGAATCTAGATTATGTGGTATCAAGGGCCATTCCTCTAACTCATCTTATGAATCGTCTACTAGATATAAATCTGCTAATACTTCTGTTAATATTGTTCATATGTGGATTAAGAAATCAGATAGATATTTATATAAGATTTGTGATACTAACCAACCAGGACCCAAGGTTAAGTGGGTACCTAAGAGATAAAGCAATTCTTGCAGGTTTGTTTGAATGTCCATGTTCCGCGAAATAAATGGATCATCGACAGTGGTTGTTCACGTCACATGACAGGTGATAAATCCAAGTTTCTATCTCTAGTTGCCAAGGAAGGTGGCTTAGTTACTCTTGGAGATTCAAACACCGTCAAAATTATTGGAAAAGGTACCATTGGTAATGACAGGATTGCTATTTCTAATGTTCGTTTAGTTGATGGTTTGAAATATAATCTTATTAGTGTAAGTCAACTCACTGATGCTGGTCATAAGGTTAGGTTCGATAAAGATGTATGCTATATTGGTACTCATACTAACGAGTTTGCTTTAGTTGCCAAAAGAAAAGGAAATATTTTCGTATTAGATTTTGATGAACAGCAGGAGGAAATTTGTCTTGCTAGTATTCCAGATCAGCAGAATATTTGGCATCGACGTCTAGGCCATGTTCACATGGATCTTCTTCGGAAGATATCTTCTCATGATCTGGTTCGAGGTCTACCAAAGCTGAAGTACAAGAAAATAGAACCTTGTTCAGCATGCCAACTTAGAAAATAGGTGAAAACTTCCTTTTCTGCTAAGAATAAAGTGTCAACTTCTGTTCCTTTACAGCTCCTTCATCTAGATCTTTTCGGTCCAGAAAGGTATGTAAGCTTAGGAGGTAAGAATTATGCTTTTATACTTGATGATTATTCTCGTTTCACTTGGGTATTATTTTAACGAACTAAGGATGAAGTTTTTGTTGAGTTTAAGGATCTTATTACTAACCTTGAGACTAAGTATTCATTTAAGCTCAAGACTATTTGTAGTGATCATGGAGGTGAATTCGAGAGAGATTTCATAACCTTCTGCAAATCGAGAGGAATCACTCATGAATTCTCAGCTCCTCGAACTCCTCAGCAGAACGGAGTAGTAGAACGCAAGAACAGTACTTTACAGGAAACTGGCAGAACTCTACTGCATGAGAGTAAGCTTCCAAGAAAATTTTGGGCTGAAGCGGTACACACTTCCTGCTATGTTTTAAATAGAGTACTTATTCGTCCTATTTTGCTTAAAACACCGTATTAATTGCTTAAGAAAAGGACTCCTAACATTAGTTATTTTTGAGTATTTGGTTCCAAGTGTTTTATTTTAGATACTCAAAATAATTGAGGCAAGTTCGATGCGAAATCTACGGAAGGAATCTTCTTGGGATATTCTACAACAAGCAAAGCTTATCGTGTTTATAATTCTGTCAAGAATAAAGTAGAAGAATTCATCAATATTGTGTTCAATGAATCCTCAAGGAATATATCTCAAATTGATGAAGACACTGCGGATCTATCATCTCATTCTCAAATGAGACAATCTCATTCTAAAAAGAGTCAGTCTCATTTTGACAAATCAAGCAGTCAAGACTCTCCAGGTCCATCTTAGTCTTCTGACAATTCTTCAGGATCTACTCAAGCTTCAAATGAATCTTCTGGCTCTCCAAAGACTCCCGATAGTGTTTCAAATGTGAATTCTGTTACTCCTCCGAATAAATCTTCACAAGCGGAAATGAGGCAGTCTCTTTTGAATGGGACAACTCCCATTCATTTCCAGGAAGATAATTCTAATGAAGAAGAGATGAGTAATATTCAACTTCCTAAATCTTCTAGGACTGTGAAGAATCATCCACCAGATAATCTTCTTACTGATCTAGATCAAGGGATTTCTACTCGAAGCAGATTTTATAATCTATGTGCATTCTGTGCTTTTGTTGCTGAGTTCGAACCAAAGAATGCTCAAAAAGCAGTTACAGACGAACACTGGTCTATTGCAATGCAGGAGGAATTGAACCAGTTCTAGCATTGTGAAGTTTGGGAACTAGTCCCACCTCCTCAGGATGCCAAGATCATTGGTACTCGTTGGGTTTTCAAGAATAAGAAGGATGAAGATGGAAATATCATTCGAAATAAAGCTCGTTTGGTTGCTCAGGGATATAACCAGCAGGAAGGAATCGATTACGATGAGACATATGCTCCAGTAGCTCGTTTAAAAGCTATTCGAATCTTAATGGCCTTTGCAGCTCACAAGAAGTTCAAGCTCTATCAAATGGACGTCAAAAATGCATTTCTAAATGGTTATCTTAAGGAAGAAGTCTACGTAAAGCAGCCTCCAGGTTTTATTCATGAGAAGTACCCTAACTATGTTTACAAGCTCAATAAATCTGTCTATGGATTGAGACAGTCTCCTCGCTGTTGGTATGAACGTCTTAGTCAGTTTCTTGTGAACAATAGTTTCATTTGTGGTACACTCGATCCAACTCTCTTTATTTTTCATAAACGTGATAACTATCTTTTAGTACAAGTTTATGTTGATGATATAGTATATGGATCTTCTAATGAATCTTTGTGTAAGTGGTTTTCTGATTGCATGCATAAGGAATTCGATATGAGTTTGATGGGTGAATTGCAGTACTTCCTAGGTTTGCAAATTAATCAGTCTAATGCAGGAATATTTATTCACCAAGGCAAGTACATAAAGGATTTACTCAAAAGATTTGCTCTTGATCATGTCTCACCTTAATCAACTCCGATGAGTACTTCAGTTAAGCTTACAAAGGATGAACAAGGTACACCAGTAGATGTCACTAAATTTTGAGGTATGATTGGTTCATTGTTATATTTAACTGCCTCACGACCTGACATTATGTATAGTGTATGCTTGTGTGCTCGTTTTCAATCTCAACCTAAAGAATCTCATTTGAATGCCGTTAAACGTATTTTTAAATATTTGAAAGGTACGAGTGACTTGGGATTATTTTATCCAAGCTCCTCTTCCTTTGACTTAATCGGTTTTTCAGATGCTGACTATGCAGGGTCACAGGTTGATAGAAAAAGCACAAGTGGTGCTTGTGAATTTTTAAGAGATTGTTTAGTTGCATGGCATAGTAAAAAGCAAACTTCAGTAGCTCTCTCTACAGCTGAAGGAGAGTACATTGCAGTTGGAAGTTGTTGTGCTCAAATTTTATGGATGCAACAAACTTTGCAGGATTTTGGTATTTCTTACTCAAATATTCCTATTTATTGTGATAATACCTCTGCAATTAATATCTCTAAATATCCTGTCATGCATTCTCGTACTAAGCATATTGATGTTCGTCACCATTTTCTACGAGATAATGTTTCTAAAGGTAATATTGAGCTTATTTATATTTCTACTGAGAAACAACGTGAAGATATCTTCACTAAGCCATTAGCTGAAGATAGATTTTGTAAAATGCGTCGTGAATTAGGTATGTGTTCTCTGTAATTATTAAGTGATTTTATATAATTTATGTGATTAAATGTGAATTATGTCAGAATACTTAAATATTTGTTGAGCATTTATTGTTTGTTTTAGAAATTAGGTTTCGTGTTAATTATACCTTGTACTCATGTTTATGAATTTGTGTTTCATTTTTTTTATTTTATTTGTCCGTGTGATTATGCGTGTAAATAGTATTAGATTTTGTAAATCTCTTGATTAGACTTCGCATATCCTTGAAACTCGTGCATGTATCATTCATTCAATACATCACTTCTATTTTTGCACCTCTTCACCTCCTCTTCCATCTCTAACTCTTCAGTTTCTACTTCTTTTTAAACTCTCTTCCTTAATCTTTTCATTTTCTTTTCTAATTCCACTCTCTCATTCTCTCCAAATCCTATCCTTTCTCTCTTAACCCTAAAATTTTTCTTTCTTCCATGCTCACCGTTTGAGATCCACCGCTAATCAAACCCCGAACCCTGGTCCGTCTGGTACGAAGCGTCGTCGTATGGCCGCAGTTGTTTCCGAAGCATCTAGCGAAACATCTCCTAATTCTTCCGAACGTCATGCAAAGGAAAGCACTACTAAGGCGTGGCACAAGTCCATTCTGAAAGAAAGGTTGTGTGATACTGATCTTCTCTCCAGGATTGGAATATCATCGTTGTTTGAAGCTGTTGGGTGTGCTGGATTGTTGTCGCCGTCAGATGTGATCTATCCAGATTTGGTGAAGGAGTTCTATGCGAATTTTTCGATTTTGGCCGACAATATTGTGTTCTCTTCGGTGAAAGGAAGTCCGGTTTACTTTAAGGCAGATTTGCTGGCCAGGCTCACAGGAGTATCCGATCAAGGCCCCTGCCCATTTACCACTCATCAGGCCTTTGACGAGATTCCCGGATTGCAATATGAGGAACAACTTAAAGCTATTCTCGGTGACAACTTTGTTTCTGTGTCTGTCAAACCGTTGGTAACTGATTTAACTCCTATGTGCTTATTATTGTTTAAATTGTTTCACTCGAATGTTTTGCCTCGTAAATCTGGTCATGATAGAGTCACATTTCAGGATTCTATTCTTCTGTCTGTGTTTGTTAAGAAAACCCCTTGTAATTTGGCTTCATTGATTATTTCCAACATGAATCATTGTGCTAAACATGAATCCATGCATCTTCTATACCCTGCTTTGTTAACAAAGATTTTTCAGTATTTTCGTGTTCCTTTTGAGTCTGCTAAATCAGAAAGATTGAATGTTGTTTTTGACTTGTCTGTTTTAACTGCAAATGGTCTCGTAGTTTCTGAATCAAATGATTTGTTTTTTTGATGATGCCCACCGTTATGTTGGTGGTTTGCCCAAATCCCCCCATTATGCGTCAGACCCAAATGATCAAAACACCAATACTGTCCTAAATTCGTTGTTTGCTAAGTTAGAAGAGAATTCTGCTACTTTAGCTTCAATTAATCAGCATTTTGCTTCTGTCAAAACTCTTGGATCACTAACTTCTGAAGTTAGTATTTTAAATGCTTCTTTTGAGATGTTTAGGAAGTATGTTTGTTCGTCTTTGGATGATATCAATGCCAAACTTTCTGTATTGCATACTTCTGATGTCAAGTTGTCTAAGACCATAGATTTTGAGTTTGGGACTCTGCAAGAAGGGATGGTTTCCTCTGCTAAGGCATGGGAAAAGGAGTTTGTTAAGTTGTTTTTCAAGCTTGGGTTAGAGACTAAGTTTTTATCTCAGCAGTTGTCAGCCATGCAAGACAAGAGCAAGATGTATTGGCACAAGAAATGAGACTGGATTGGAGATTGTACTTTAGAAGAAATCACTGCTCCTCTGCCACTTCCTGCCATTCCTCCACCTTCAGTTTTTGGCATGACCAAAGAAGAATACAAAGCAAAGATTTTTTACTGGCTTCGTGAAAGGGATGGAAAGGCACCAGCTCAGGAAGCTTTTGACAAGTTATTTTCAGAGTATGGCTCGGCTCCAGTATTTCCTTCATCCCAGAACAAGGCTTCTGGTTCAGGCAAGGGCAAAGCTCCAGTTCATGTTGATGATGATTCTGATTAGAGATCCCTTTTATGATGAAGGGGGAGAAATTTTTATGATGTTATGTGTTTTAAGACGATGTTTGTTGGTGTTTGAACTTAGTTTTTTGATGGATGGTTTCTGTGTGTGTTTATCTGATATATTTCCTGGATTGAATTGATTATTGTGATTATGTGATTTTTTTTTAACAAATGGACATCCTGGTTTATGGATGGGTTGTTATGTGTTAAGTATTTAGTGATTGAGGCTGTCTCTTTTATGCATATTGATCTCGTGTCTCATTCAGTCTTTAGTTGTCTTATTCTCATATTGATTGCATGTATTATAAACTGCAATATATTATGTTGGTTCTAACTTTGTTTTACAGGCCTTTAGTATTTTTGATAGGGGGAGCATTTATGTTCTCTTTGTCATCATCATAAAAGGGGGAGAATGTTAATCTACGAGTTTATGATGATATTCAGATCATAACATAACAGAAGTTTAGAGTCCAGAGATTGCAGTGATTCAGATTTTCCAGGAGACTATTCCTCAGGATTAGGTTTGCTAGGGATTTGTGTAAATTTTGTTTATCTGGATAAACCTTATCTCAAACAAACCCACCACCTTATCTTATAAATCAAGTTTAAATCTCTCAAGCCTTATCTTTACTTGATTTATCTTTTTCAAACTTCTAACAGATTAGTTTCAAAAGTCTCATTCAAATATTCTTCAAACAAACTTATTTTCAAATCTTTTTATCTTATCTTTTGTTTGAAAATCTGTTAGAATATTGCCTATAAATACAACTCTTTATTTCAGATTTGGCTAACACTTCCAAGAGAATCTTTCATCATCTGAAATCATTTTCTTGTTCCATACCCGAGAAATTCATATCCAGAAAAACAAGAAACTTAGTTTGAGTTGTAAACTTCCACATTACATTCTTGTAACAGAATCGTGTATTATATCACTTGTCCCGGGTTGTGGGAGGTTGATTACAACAGGAAGGCCAAGTAGCTTTGTGCTAGGTAGCTGTGTGCTAGGGAAAGGTTTCTTTCAAGTGGGCCAAGTTTGTAATCAAGGAAAGTTTGTAAGTACTTTGTTTTAAGTGGATATAATACATTCTCTATGCTAGTTGGCATGGGGACTTGTATGTAGGCCATAGAATAGGTGTAGGGGCCGGACCAAGTGAAAACTCTCGGTGTTCTGCATTGTTTAATTTCTTTATCACTGCATTTATATTTCAGTAATTACTTTCTGCAGTTAAAAGAGACTGTCTCATACCCTGTCTCATTTGTAAAGGGACTGTCCCATTTGCATAAGAGACTGTCCCATTTGCCTTGACAGTTAGAATATTATTTTATCTATCGAGCCATCGAATTTCACTGTATACACCGAAAACAGTAACACATCAGTTCATTTCCATTAACACGTAACAAACACTTAAATAACCAAGTAGGTATCGACAAAACAGACCTGTAAAGCTTCATATACTCCTTAGAGTTAAACTGAGGCTCGATTTGGTCTTCGAGAATCTTCTTAAACTTAGTGATCCCTTCTTCAATAATTTCCAATCCATTGTCCAAATCGATAGTCTTCTTCTCATTCATCTCGACCACCTAGCTAAACATCGTTTCAACAAACTCTTTTCTTACTCAACTTATCAAACACAATGCGATCATAACATCACAATTTCATAAACTCTAATTATCGCAACCAAAGCATCTCAACTATTACACAATAAAGAAACACGCGCAACAAAATCAATTAAAATTTCTAAACAATCGTGTAAGTAATAAACATAACCTAAACAAAGTAATTATCGAGACAAAATATGTGTGTGTATGATTTATACGAGAGAGAGAAAGATGACAAATGTGGGGGCGGATTAGACGCCCTCAAACTCGGGGTTAGGTATTAGGACCCACATCACTGATATACTAATTATATTATAGCAACATAAAAAAATTAAACCCCTAAAGCTACAAGGATTTAACAGGATAAAGTATGAGACGAGATTACAACTACCAACCTGAAATAATATTATTATTACAACCTTTTTATTAATCATTTAAAATACGATTCCAACTTGGAATCTCCAGATAACCCAAAATATCTGACCCATCTAGTACATTCTTACCAACTAACATCGCTTCCTCATACAACATCTACCAGGTCTGGCACCTGAAATCTGACTGTACAGAGAGGACCGCCAGGAAAACTCTTACGATAAGTGCGCCTAACTCTGGCCATCTTCTTGTTTAACTTTCAAGGTTAGATCAACACAAATAAATGAGCTAAACGGCTCAGCAAGTAACTAATAAACAGTTCCAATATCAAAACAATAACGACATTCTTCTATTAGATAAACTAGGTGGCAGTATTTAACAATATATAGGAAAAGTGTTTCAAGAGAGGTTTTAAGGCTTTCAAAATTCAAGTTTTGTATATTAACAGTTCTCAAGAGCAAATGATAGGGTTCTCAAATATATTCTCACAACTGTAAGAAGTTCGATTCAAGCTTTATAAATTGAATATTCAAAATAGAATGACAAGGTTCTCAAATAGACTCTCAAAACTTCAAGGAATTCAATTCTAACTTGTTTATCAATTATTCAGAATGGTATATGTAATATTCCGTAATTTTTATAATTCGATTAATAATTTGATAATAGAATAAGAGAATTAGAAGTATTAAAATTAGATAAATTGGATTAGGCTAATGGGCCTAAAATTTGGATCAAATTCTAATATGGATAATTTGCAGGTTAAGATATAGAGATTTGTATCGTTATAAATACATCCTATTCGTATTCCTCATTTTTTATATCAAAATTCGTAAGGATTTTAGGTACAAAAATCAGCAATTTTGTAAAATTTGTAGAAAATTCATCGTAAGTCAAAATTCAGTGACCCTGGACTTTTCGGAATGGTCTTTTCGTTCTCTACAACTTTTGTGGTTTATATTTTTGAAGATAACATCGTTTAGAGGGTCAAAAAGGTTAATTTCAGATCTGGTCAGGCTTTGAGGTAAATACTTTTGACTTACTTTTATTTTCGGAAAAGTTTTGATACTCTGATTTTCGAATTTCGTATAAGATATAAGAATTCTATTTCAAACTATATAAGAAATAAGATACGAGAAACTTTTGAAACCTAGTCTCTACATTTTTGAACCCGTTCGTAATTTACACTATAGTTCTGGAACTAGCTTTAGATACCCTTAGTATGCGCACAAGTGTGCAACTTTAGATACCTATTTAGGGCGCATAATTATTGAGTTTTAGATGCCGACCACTGGAAAAATTTGGTAAATAGGAATAAGAATTAGATATCAGTTACTGGCAAAGTGTGGCCATTGATCAAGACTGTGGTATTTATAAGAATTATCGTTTCATTTTTTTCATTCTGTTTTACTCTATTCCAATCTGTTATAAAATCTGCTCTGTTCCGTTTTAAATTATGAATTTTTAAAATATAAAACTTTGGGTTGGATTTATATTAGAAAATATTTTACAAAATTATTATTGTTTTGAGTAAAATCTTTTTATTAAGAACACCCATTATTTTTCAGTTAAATAGTTAGTCAATTTGTACTAAAGCTCACCTTTTTCAATTTCAGGTTTCGCCTAAGAGTTCGTGTTGGATAGCATTGGTGTTCGAGGATCGTAGGATTGGAATATATTGATTTTTGGACCGCTTCCGTTAGCTGCGCTTTTGTAATAGTCACCATTGTAATAGAATTTTGGATTAACAATTGTATTTTGTATTAGTTTTGATTTAGAGTTAATGGTACAAGAAAAATATGTATATGGTGCAGGAGCACCATCGTCAATTCACACATAAATCTGAATTTTTTTTCTTTTATTAATTCTTAATGCTTTAAATAATTAAAACAATTAACTAATATAAAAATAATTTACATGATATGAAAATAACACCATTCTTATTTTTAAAATAAAGAATAAGAAATTAGCTCTCTCCCCATATTTATAAAATAATTTTAGAACACACTGAATATTTTCTAGGGATTTTACAAATAAATCTCTAATCATAGAAATAAATTCTGGAATACTCTATTTTAATTTAATAAATTTCTTTATATGCAATCGAATTAATTGAAAAGTAATAAATATTTAAAAGTCAATCCTTAGAATTTGTTTAATCTAATTAATATGTAAGATAATAAATATTTATAATATATTTAAAAAAATACATTTTTCTCAACTAACTTAAATCATAATTTTCAATTTAAATTTAAAGTTCAAACCAATTATATAAACGAGTATATACATTCAAATAAAAGATAATAAATATCTAGAAGTTAATCTTATTTTGAATTTATTTAAACCGATTTTACCTTTTTCTCAACCAACTTAAATCATAAAGGAAAACCCCTATGAATTCCAGAATCGTCTGAAAATATATTTTCTATTTTTTTAGATCTACTCTATTTTAATTTAATAAAATAAAATTTCATTACATACATTCGAATTAATAGGGAAGATAATAAATATTTAAAAGGCAATCATATTTAGAATTTATTTAATCGAACTAATAGGTAAGATTATAAATATTTAGAAATCAATCATATTTAGGATATATTTAAATAAATTTTACATTGTTCTCAACTAACTTAAATCGTAGTTTCCTTTTGAAGTTCAAACATATTATATAAAAGAGTATATACAATCGAATTAATAGGAAAGATAATAAATATTTATAAGTCAGTCTTATTTAGAATTTGTTTAAACCTATTTTAATTTTTTCTCAACTAACTTAAATTGTAAATTCATATTTAAATTAAAAGTTCAAACCTATTTTATAAAGGAGTATTCTGGATATATATATATAAATATAGTAAACCTATTTTATTTTTCGTGATTATTTTATTTTTAATTTTTTATAAATATTGCATATCAACTTTGTGCAGTTGTTAGAGTTTTATATGTATATAACTTGAATATTATAGTATAATTTATAATTGTCTTTCATTTAGTCAAAACCGTCCAAACCAATTTTTATAGTATTAGGGTTGACCAAGAATTCTCTAAATCACCCAACATAATGCATATCATTTTTATAGGAGATGAAATTTGTATAAATCATTTGAATTTTCATGTAGACAAAGTTTATAAAGTATTATATATGTCAAGAGAAAGATATGGAACACTTATTTTTTATAAAATAACAACCTTTAATTATTAAATTAAATTTACATAAAAATTTATAGACTTAATTTTATTAAAAACTTAATTTTTTTTCAAATATTTCTCTAATTCAATTATGAAAGATTTTATTTTCTTCCAAGTTCCCAAATTTTATGTAAAGAAATACTCAAGTTACATATTCAAACATAAAAGGTACAACAAAAAAATAAGATTTTGTACTAAAACATTTAATTAAAACTTTAGGTTAACATAACTGAAATAGATTCAAAATAATTATAAAAAGATCATTTGCAAACATTGATATGCAATTGTTTTTGTGCAATTATTGTATCTATGCATATTTTTAGTCTTAATTTTTTTGTTACAACGTGCGTCGGCCTAACAAAAGATGATACAAATCGGTATGATTGTTGTCGGCTTAAAAAACATGATATTAATTGATATCATAAAGAAAAATGTACATAATTATATTATATATAATTAATTTCATCTCACTAAATAATTCTGTCTCGACAAACTTTTGGCGGAATTTTAAAAAATCACTCTTTGATCCAATTAACCTCGACCTACGATAAATCGAGACGGGCTGTTCGAACTACCAATTAATCGGATTCAACCGACTTTTTGAAAAATGCCTACAATAAATGAGCATTAACAAATTAATTGGTCTTACATTTGAAGTGATGTGTTCACCTGACGGTATTTGTGATACAGTCGTCGATAATAATCATGTGGAGGGTTCTACGTATACATCGCATAGATAGTAATGTACACACCAAAAACAATGATATATTTATTTCATCACATCATTTCCATCTGACAAATAAAAAACACTTAAAATAGAAAGTAGATGTCAAGAAAACATACTTATAAATCTCCATATAGTCCTCTTAGCTAAACGTAGGCTCGGCTTGACCTTCGAGAAACTTCTTCAACTTAGTGATCCCCATCTGAATAATTTCTCATCCATTTTCGAAATATATAATCTCCCGCTGATTCATCATATCCATGACTACCTAAACATGTTTCAACAAACTCATCAAACTCAACTTATCAAATATATAGTATCATAATTTAATAAAACCTAACTCCCGTAACCCAAACACCTCACCAATTACACAATAAAAAAACACAATCCGTAAAATCTGCAAATCTGCAAATATAAATCCTAAAACTATATTCTTTCTAGAAAAATAGTTGCTACCTAAGCTCTTATCAATATAACCGGCATGACTTCCACCGATCATTTCGGGGGAGAATACCAAATTTATTCATTGTTTTATTTCTTTTCCTTTCAATGATCTCCATTTTGGGGAGGATTTATACCTATGTTATTTATTTGTTTGTTTTGTTTTGTTAGATCTAAATCATGGTAACTTCGGATTTTTCAATTTCAATTTAAGTCGAGATTACTGGCATCGAGAGTGTACCGATTATTTATTATTGCGGTTCCATTTTTTAAATCTAAAATTTTTAGTTGTACTTCCATTTCATTTAGTAGTGTTTGCCCTCCATGTTGAGAAGGTGTTTGTTCTTTGAGTGTTGATTTTGATTCGGTGATAAATATTTGTATGAGATTGTATCTAAGATCAATAGTTCAAATGGATTATAATGAATCATTTACTTTTTTTTTGGTTATTAATTACGTCCGCACAAGAAAAGAAGGATAAGAGCTCAATCATTGACCTCTTATTGGCAAGTCGGTACTTATAAATATATGATCTTTAATATATTTTATTTGATTGTTTATGTGTGAATACTGACATTTTGGTCCATCTTATATTTTCTTGACTCGATCAACTTTATAGATGTTGTATGTTTATTAATAATTGAAGCATTTTCATTTATCTACCACGATCATATCTCAGTAGATCACTAGTTGTTTTCCCCTTTTTGACCTAGCATCCGATCAATTACTAGGTGGGATCTGATCCTTATTATGGTCCCACCATAGTACATATTTTTCAATTATCCGATGGAGATCTCATCCACCAAAGTGCAATAGCAATATTTTCAAAAGTTATTGATAGTAATGGAAATAATAGAGAGTCGATCCTCAATTCTCCCATCATCTTAAACTCTGATACAATGTTTAGTTATTAATTCTTCTAAAATTTTAAGATATTAAAAATTAGGCTTACAGATCATATCTCATATATTAACACATTTACCCACCCCTAACCAAATCAAAGAACCGTCATGAACTTGTGATAACAATTACTCTATTATATTGCACAAGTAACTTTTACAAATAGAAATAATTTAATTATCGAGAGTAATATTCTCAAAAGCATCTCTTTAGGTCAAAAATATTTTACAGAAAATTAGCTTCCGAATTTAATTAAATAATTTTTAACTGTTTTCACCAAAAAACTAATGTTGCAGACTGCAACAGCAATACTAGAGATACCTTACATAATGATTAAATTTTAAAAGGAATTAGTAAGTCGTTTATCACCATGTTGATGACAGCCCCTAATTCAATAATCAGAATTTACAGACTTCTTCTTTTTTTTGTCGTGGGAGACTATTTTTGTATAGTTTGTACAACATCATTATGCTTTACCATTTACATTATGTTAATTTTTTTTGTCAAGAATGACTTATTCGTACATGAATTATATACTATCCGAACAAGGACGTCTTTCATTCAAGAAAATTTATTATCTAACCAAAAGGCAGCATGTTGCCTCCGGACACTTGGACAATAAGACTTTAATGTCTGAAAATAGAAAAACTGCAATTGAAAAACAAACTGAAGTAATTAAATCACTAGTAAAATGTAGATGATTATTTTTTTAAAACAATATAATGAGAGATTTAAAATGTAAATCTAATCAAAGGTGACCCTTTTATTAGAAACCTATTACATTATTAATAAAGTGAATATTTCATATTTAACAATAAAAATAAAAGCAAATTTTAATTAAGTCTACTTAATCAACTTAATCATGATTTCAAATCAATTAATCTAAACTTAATTTAAATAATACAATACAAGCATTTAGATAATCAATAGATTTATCGAAACTAATGTAAAAAATAAAAATTATTTGAACAAAAGTCACCAGATATGACACAAATTTTCATTTAACAACAATAATAACCAAAAAGAGAATAAATTTATTGAGGTTATCTGAGAGAACTTTTTCTGAGATATATATGCATATCAAAATAAAACATTATTCACTTTACTTATAACATAATTTCTAATTATTTTATTTACTTAGCAATTATACAATTGACCCTACACATGTCATGTGTCATACTTGTAATTGTGTTTTTAATATTAGGAAAGTTTCATGAGCTAACCTCAGGAAATTCATTCTCTAACAAAAAAATGGTCAAAACGCCACCTTAGATGGCACTCCCTTGGATTGGCACAAAAGTTACCGTATGTGACACATATTCATAAATTATAAATTATCTAATAGATATTATAGCAATTTTAAATAATTAAAATTATGATTATAATAATTAAAAAATAATACAACTGATATCATATTTTAAAAAAATCATATTAAACACTACTATAACACTGATTAACATAATTTGACTCAAATACTAATTGATACATAATTTATGAAATTACCTAATATGAAAACATAACTGACAACATAATGAATTGCTAACAAAACGATATCAACTAAAGAGCAATAAATAAAATAAATTTACCCGCCAAAAATGAGTAAATCTAACAATTAAACTACTTATTTCAAATTTTAATAATTAAATAGAAGAGTAACTTAAGAAATTATGAATTAATAGATGCTAAAGGAAAAGGAAATGAAACTGATAATCACCAGCATTAACTCACAAGCAATTAGGGATGTCAATGGATCAGAAATTCGGTCCGATCCAAAGGCAAGTAGAGCGGATATGGATCACCTAAAATAAAATCAGATCTGAAAAGAATCTGATCCGGGAAAAATCCTATCCAATAAGTATATGATATGAATTTGATACGATCTGATCCGTTAATAATCCGATCTGGTTATTTATATTTATATTTACATATCATAAAATATTTAATTATTTTACTAAAATATACTATATATTATGTAATAGAAGATTGATTTGCCATCTGTTGTTCTAGCATTTCTAGTCTCCAGCTCTAGTTGCACTAGTTGTTTGTATAAGTTAGTTGTTAGGTCATGTTTGTTGTTCTTGCAGTGTGCATGTTGTTTCTAAAGTTTTGTTTATTAATAAAAAGAATAATTATAAGAAAGAAAAGATTGAACTTGGCAAGAAGGAAATTATGCGCGGTGTGAAATTAAAAATAAATGTAAATATATAATTATAAATGGATCGGAACTCCGATCCAAAAATCCATGATCCAAATGATCCGGATATGGATCGACATGTAGAAAATATGAGTAAAATCCAATGTAAATCCGAATCCGGTAAAATTAGATGTATGATATGTATCAATGTTGATTCGATCCAGATCTTATCCATTGTAAACCCTACAAGCAATACTCACAATAACAAATAACGGCCATAATCTTTGATTATATGATAACTCTATAACACAAGATAACTAAAAAGAAGGAACATTAGAAAAAAACTACACATTCTGCTCAAAAGTAGACATAAGCACAGAAGGTCACAAAGAGACATTATCCAGAGATTTACAAATAAAACATGACACTGAGCTTGTAAAAAAAGACTTAACACAGTGAAATTTCATCACTACATCAAAATGCTGCAGAATTATAAAAAAAAATCATTCCATAATTTATATATTTCAAACTTTCTAAGTTTGACGAGTTTCACCTAAGTCGTGGACCTTATCATTTCCAATGAGATTTTAAAGGTGGTAACAATGCAATGACCGTAACGAGAATTCCCGAGAAGAAACTGTTTGGCACACCTGAAAATGTTAGAATTGTTTCTATAAAAACGTGTAGGAAGCGTTAAAAAACTCCTCGAGAATCAACACGGGAGTGCTTGGTATTAGATTTGAACTGAATATTTGATATGAAAACTGAAACTAAGAAAACTCTTGTTGTTTTATTCCTTGAAAGCAATACAGATATAGTAAGATCAAAACAACCAACTATCCTAGAAAAAAGGACAATACAAACCACTTCCCTATGTTAACTCTACTACCCATTATTCTTAAACAGCAAATAAATAAATAAACGCATACAACCAAATTTGAGATTATCCAACAATTCCCCATTTAATCTCAAATTTCTTTTCCAGCTGTTGCACTCCCAAAAGACCACGCATCTTCTCAAACTTCATTATTGTCATTGCCTTAGTCAAGCTATCAGCCCTTTGCATTTCACTTCTTACATGTTTCACAATCACCTCGCCACGCTTGACACACTCACGGATAAAACTTCCAACCAAACTGCGTAGGCAATGTCTGGTCGTGTATTAACCAGATAACGCAAACTTCCAACCAAACTCTTATACATAGTAGTATCAACCATCTTTCCCATATCATCCTTACTGATTTTGTCCTTAGGATCCATTGGGTACTTCGTGAATTGCAATCGTTCATTCCTGCTTTCTCTATAATTTTCTTCGCATAGGATGACTGTTTCAACACAATATGACCCTGATTTGGTTCCACCTCGATTCCCAGATAATAGCTTAGCTTTCCCAGGTCTGTCATCTCAAATGTATCTTTCATATGAGCTTTAAACTCTTGGATCTTAAGAGCATTAGCCCCAGTAACTAGGATATTATCGACATACACTGCTATAATCACACGGACATCGTTTAAATCCCAAACTTATGAGACACTGATTAAGCTTCGCGTACCAGGCCCTTGGTGCCTGTCGCAGACCATACAACGCCTTGATCAATTTGTATACCAGATTTTCACAACCTTGTTTCTTAAACCCTTCTGGCTGCGAAATATATACATCTTCATTTATTTCACAATTAAGGAATAATGTTTTTACATCTAAATGATGTACTTGCCAGTTGTTCTTTGCAGATAAAGCCAATAGCAAACGAACAGTTTCAATGCGTGTTACCGGAGCATAAACTTCCCCATAGTCGATACCTTATTCTTGAACATAGCCCTTAGCCACGAGTCGAGCCTTGTGTTTAGTCACCTTACCGGTTGCATCCCTCTTCAGTTTGAATATCCACTTCAATCCTATCTCCTTCTGCCCTGATGGTAATTCAACAACTGTCCAAGTGTTATTCCTTTCAATTGATTATATTTCAGCATCCATGGCTCGGCGCCAATTTTGGTCTTTTACTATCTCTCTGTAATTTGCTGGTTCCTCGATTCGCATCAAGTACAACTCCTCATCCAAAATCACCTCTTCTGTATCATTGTACACCTCTGACAACAATATGCTTCTTTTTGGAGTGGCACTGTCATCATTATCTTCAGCCCTTAAATTTTTTGTTATAGACTGTAAAATAGGACTCCTTGGCTGAGTATATTCATCTGCACTCCGACTTTCTTCTTCATCTAAGACATCTTCTAATTTACTTTCACCTATTACAAAAATAGTCTCCTGTTCATCTTTTTCATTCTCGGTTTCTTCCCAATTGCAGGCCTTATTTTCTTCAAATGAAACGTCCTTGCTCACATGTATTCGTTCCTTCTTATGATTGTACAACCTGTAGGCTTTACTACCAGGCTGCTTTCCAAGATTAATGACACTAACACTGCAACCATCCAATTTAGAAGTAAATTGGCTGGGTACTTTCATGTGACCCACGCAGCCAAAACCACGTAGATGTGCAATGTCTGGCTTCTGCTTTGTCCATGCTTCATAAGGGGTGATGCCTGTTAAAGCTCTTATTGGCAATCGATTTAACACATACACTGCGTGCCTAACAGCCTCTCCCAAAAACATACCCGGCAATTTCATTTCCTTTAGCATACTTCTGGCCATCTCCATGACAGTTCTGTTGCGGCGTTCCACCACCCCATTTTGTTGGGGTGTATACGGGGCCGTGTAGTGTCGTTTTATACCCTTTTCTTCACAAAATGATCTGAATTCATTAGAGCCAAATTCACCGCCCCTGTTTGTTCTATATGTTTCAATCCTTTGTTCTGGTCCAGTATAGACAAGAGCCTTAAATTCTTGAATGCATGGAATGCCTCACTTTTATTTTGAAGTAAATATATCCACATAACACGACTGGAATCATCAACTAATAAAAAAACATATCGATTTCCAGCAGCAGTTTCGGGTGTGATTGGGATTTTCTGAAAGCCCCGGGGCCTGTTGTGATAATTCAAGTCAAATTTTGAGTCTTTTTCGAACCGGGTTCAATCCCAATCCTGAGTCCGAAAATATTGCGAAGACTATTGGACCAAATACAGCCAACTTGGTTAAACGACAAGCCCGCCAGAACCTCAAAAGGATCATAAGTTGTCGATGCACTAAATAGTAGTTTTATGCATTATAAACTGAACTGAAGTTTCAAATCTTCTTGACATGGGATACAATTACATATATTCATCATCCTAAATTAAGAATTCATCAATCATCATAGCTGAAAGAATGATTGTGCCTGTACAGGAGATTGTGCATAAAATTGGACAGACAAGTGTCTGACCTCTGCAAGCTGTTGTTGGAGCGCAGATGAAAGAATTACCTTTAAGGAGTGGTAATCACTAACATGAGCTAATTCTGAAGTTATCGTAGGTGAAAAAAAGAGTTCTTCCCCTGTAAGCTGTCGTTGGATGGCAGGTGAAAGAACTACTTTCACAGAGTGGTGAGCACGAATATGAGCTGATTTTGAAGCTGTTGGAAGTGAAAATAAACCCCAAGAATTTTAATGAAATGAGCTTCAAGTGAAGCATAATTGACGAATGTGAGACGAGAGAGATGACATTTATAGGGGTTCAGGGGCCTAATTAAGTAACGCAAGTTAGGAGAAGATACAAAGAGTAAACGATTAGTAATATGATTTTATTATTTAACTCATCTATGTCCAAGTAGGATTAGTAAACGATTATGCTATTATTTAACTCTTCTAAATAAAGAATTTTTTTTCTAATTACATTTAGAAAAAATATAATATCTATATTTCTGTCAGTGTTGCGGAATAAATAAGTGAATAATTCCAGATGTCTAAAAAGATTTTTTAAATATATAATTTCGGTTAACTAATAAAGGTAAAAAAATCCACGTGCGTTAATATTAATTTTTCAAATTAAAAAATGTTAATATTTTTTGGAGTTATTTGAAACGTAGCTGTTACATTTTTCTAATTGGGAGTAGGCACAAAGTCTGCATATATAAACCCTAATACGATAAAACCATAGTCTTTCTAGAAAGTTAGCTCTCTACCTCTTCTCTTATCAATAAACCCGACATGACTTTTACCGATATTTTCAATGAAGGACACCAAATTTACTAAGTAATTTTATTTCTTTTCCTTTTGTGATCTCCTTTTTGGGAAGGATTTTTACTTATCTTATTTGTTTCTTTCGTTTTGTTAGATCTAAATCATTGTAATTTTGGATTCTTCGTCTTGAAGATTACTAGTATTCAGAATGTATCGAATATTTATTATCATGATATCAGTTTTTAGATCTAAATTTTTAGTTGTACTTCCATTTCATAATTTTAGTGATGTTTGCTCTCCATTTTGAGAAGGTGTTTGTTCTATGAGTGTTGATTTTGATTCAGTGATAAATATTTGTTTGATATTGCATTTATGATCGATAGTTGAAATGGATAATAACGAAGTGTTAACTTTTTTTTGTTTAATTAATTACACACACATATCAATTGTTGAACTACTAACCTGCTACAAAGAATGACAACAAGAATTTAACCACCAACATGTTATTAACAAGTTGATACTTGTAAATACATCATTTTTAACATGTTATTTGATTGTGTATGTGTGAATACTAACGATTTGATTCATCTTATATTTTCTCGACTCGATCAACTTGCTGTATGTTTATCCATAACTTAAACATTTTCATTTTTTTCTACAAAATCATAACTCACTAGATCACTAGTTGTTTCGTCCTCTTTTTGGTCATAGCTTTCGGTCAATTACTAGGTGAGATGTTATTACATTATGGACCCATCATAATACACATTTTTCAATTATCCGGATGTAGATGTAGATCGATCGTCCTAGATAGTTCGAAGATCTTGTCCCATTTAATTGGATCCCACCAAAATGCAATAATAATATTTTTAATAATTTTTTTATAATAATGAAATAACATAATGTCGAACTTTAATCCTCCCCACATCCTAAATTTTGATATCATATTTAGTTATCAGTTCTCCTAAAATTTTAAAATATTAAAATTAGTTTTACGAATCATATCTCGTATCTTAACGTTAACACATTTCTCTACCCCGACAAAATCAAAGAATTGTCTTGAACTTGTGATAACAATTACCATAATGTATTATACAAGTAACTCTCACAAATAGAAAATCTCATAGACGGAAAAAATCTCGAAAACAATTTTTAGGTCAAAAGTCTTTTTAGAAAAACAGGATATGAATTTTATTAAATAACTTTTTAACTATTTTTTAACGAAGACTTTTTGTTGTAAAGCAATACAAAATATACCCTAAATATTTATGAAAATTGAAAAGGATTAGTAAGTCGTTTATCACAAAGGCTGTAAATGAGTCGATAAGCTCACGAACAGTTCAATGTCTGATTCGAAAAAAGTTTGGCTCGAGTTCGGTTCGATCCATAAACGAGTAGACCATGAACATAATTTTAAGGTTCGATTTGTAAATGAGTTGAACTTGAGCACAACACAGTCGGATCGAAAGTTCACGAACAAGTTCGATCACTATATTCGCGAACAAGTTCGTTAATATAGTTTGTGAAATGTTCGGGAACACGTTAGTTGATATAACTCGGGAATAAATATATTATTGGTAGTGATATATACTCGTAAACAAGTTATAAACACACGTTTGACACATAATTTTGTGAATAATTCTATAAATATTTATCTTAAAATAAATTTATCAATTTATTTAATCCTTCTATTTTTATTAAATTTATATTTTTTTATATTTGATAGTTAAATTATAATATGTGCTAGATGATAAATATATATAATTATTTAATTTAGCATGTGTTCATTTGTTCTTATCTAGATCAAAATATATCAAAATCTGAATATTAAATACTCAAATTTATTTGTCTAGTGTGTAAGGATTTCAAATTTATGATTTGATATTTATATTTATTTATTTTTAAAAAGAAAATAAGTGAAACTCATACAAAAATTTGGGAATCGTGAGAACGAATTCATTAAGTGAGCTATTTGTGAACAAAAGTTCGTAGAAAATATTCACGAGTTGTTCGTTAAATCATAGTTCGTGAGCTGTTCGAGAACATGTTTGAATAACCTTTTTCTTAATGAGTCAATACACTAACAAAAATTTGACTTGATAAAAGTTCGAGTTCGAGCTCGAGTTCAATATATTTCTAAGGAGTTGAAACATGAACACTTAATAGTTCGGTTCGACTCATTTACAACCCTATTTATCACCATGTTGATGACAACCCTAATTCAAAAATCGGAACTTAGGAGTTTTTTTAAAGGGAAAGAAAAATACAGATATTTTTTCCGTGGGAGACTAAATATATTTGTATAGTTTGTACAAAATTATTATGGTTTACATTGTGTTAAATTTTGATTCTATTTAATATAAAAATATTCAATTTTAAAAATTATTAAATTTTCACGGCGCGGTAAATCTTAATATATATGCATTGCAAATTTAATTATCAAATTTGACATTTCAGACAAATATAATATAATTTTAGTCAAAATTAATTAATTGGAACATTAAAAATATTATAATCAAAATTGCGAGAATAATATATTAGTTTTTCCAAATAATCAATATTGCAAATAATGGTTTTCAATAACGGAATACACAGTAAAATACTCCCTTAATTTAAATTTAAATTTAAACTAATAACTCGTTAATATAGAGCCTCCATTTGATCTTCAGAAAACTTACTAAAAACACATTTTCGGATGTACATTCAAACTTGAACTTGCGCTTCTAATTACTGAATAAAGGCACATAAGCGCCGATGCCTATTTACCGTGTATATTGAATTATAATTATAAATTTGGAGAGAAAATCAAAAGTTTATTTTCATAGATAATGAAACAAAAGGGAGCCAATATTATTTAAAGATAAATGTTTGTTGCACAAAATTTAATACAAAATTTTGTACAAAATTACATGTGTAATGAGCCCTATGTGTTCATGCCAATAACCCCAATTAAACATCCCATCAATTGTTTTGTACCTGTTGCTACTCTTATTTAAAACCATTAAAATGTTAAAAATGCCGGTAGTAAATACAAGTACTCATAAACTAGAAATGCAGAATGATGATCACTAATGACCACATCAATATCAGTGGGCATGGCTTCTTCAAAGTCATTCTCATATCGATCCATTTAACGTATTCCGATTTCATCAAATATATCGAAAACTTTCTTCAACAGAGCTTGGTGAATCTGCCCCCGGCACTCTCGATTGATCTGTTAAAAGAATACATTTATCATGTGACCGGAATGAAAACCAAGAAAATATATGAAAAGAACATACCAGAGACGATACTATAGCAGACCGCACTTTAACTTTCACATCCTGATCCACCAGAAACTAAAGTAAAACTTTTAACAATATTAAATCTATCTTTCCACAATCATTGCTTCATCTTAATGCATCAGAACTGTAACATCAGAAAATAACACACTTCCAAGAAAATGAACGGCAGAAATGTGTACGAATCAACAGCTGAAAACAGAAGAGCAAAACTAATAGTTACCAGATCCCGGAAGCAATTGATTGCAACATCATTAAGGGTAGGAAGGGACCTCCGTGCAATGAAGTACTTATCAAGATAACGAAAGAAACTAGAAAACCACATGATCATAGCTTTATAGTTTGTCCATCTATTCACAAGCTCTCTCAACATCAACTCACCATGCTTCTCCAGCAAAGAAGGCAGTACCTAAATCAGAATCCAACACATAAAAATTAGGTATATAAATAGATGCCAATATGTAACCCCCTTGTTAGGCACTGGCCATTACAGTTGTAAAAAACTGATCAAGACACAAAGGCGTGATCCTTTAAACTGAAAAGGCAGTCATATAATACAATTAGAATTGCAGCATCGGCGCATGGGAGAATTAAAAATTCATTCAAAGGCAACCTCCTCAAGTTATATTTACCTCCATGAAGAGGTAATTCCTATGTTACCCGGACTGAGGTATGGGTGTGCAACACTAGTGCAGATCCAAGTGCCGGGTTATTGCTATTAAAATATTTAGGATTCTTAAAAATGCATCTAAGATTGGATACGGATGCAGCGACTCACATTTAAGCAAAAAGTAGGTAATATTTAACATTAGTGTATTACAACTCTTTGAAGTTCTGTTACCACATTTTATCCAATTTTGGATTCCTCAATAAGTCAAGAATCTTATAGAAGTTTGTATTCAATTAATTGCATTAAGGATCACTCAACAAAAACAGGTTAAGGAAACCTTAGCAACATGAGTCTATTGATTCGGTATTAAACTGCAAAATCCTCAATAAGTCAAGAATTTTATAGAAGTTTGTATTCAATTAATAGCATTAAGGATCACGCAACAAAAACAGGTTAAGGAAACCTTAGCTACATGAGCCTGTTGATTTGGTATTAAACTGCAAAATCAATGTTTCTTGTGCAGTACTGATTTAAAAAGAGAAATAACTTAATCTCCAAAATAATGATTGTTTAACAACTTCTGACATACAACAAATACATTGCATTATGGTAACAATTACAAACATGCACTTCTAAAAAAAACTTAGCTTCCCACAAAACAGATATACTCCAACTCTATAATTAAAAATACAAGCACCATACCCACAACAAATGTTCATTAAAATATGGTAGTATTCAATTTGGATTTTAAACAATACATTAAAATATGGTGATATTCAAAAATTCATGGATTTTTTTGTATATTATAAAAATATAGAATTTGATGTATTTGCTAGTGTATTTTATGTTTTCAGAAATTTTAGCAAATTTCAAGAGATTTGGATGAATTTGCAGAAATCACTACTCAAATTAGCATATGAGATTTTTAGTTTCAAAATCTAACATAGATGTGATTGTGGTACATAGATGGGATTGTGGCAGCTATGATAGTTAAGTTTCGTGATGCAACATTTTTTGAGAAAGTGTTCCATATGAAGACTGGTATAACTTTGGATAATTGTGAAGATGATCTCACTCACATATTAAGTTATTTTGCTGATCATGTGGAAAAGATGACAAATGTGGGGGCGGATTAGACGCCCTCAAACTCGGGGTTAGGTATTAGGACCCACATCACTGATATACTAATTATATTATAGCAGCATAAAAAAATTAAACCCCTAAAGCTACGAGGATTTAACATGATAAAGTATGAGACGAGATTACAACTACCAACCTGAAATAATATTATTATTACAACCTTTTTATTAATCATTTAAAATACGATTCCAACTTGGAATCTCCAGATAACCCAAAATATCTGACCCATCTAGTACATTCTTACCAACTAACATCGCTTCCTCATACAACATCTACCAGGTCTGGCACCTGAAATCTGACTGTACCGAAAGGACCGCCAGGAAAACTCTTACGAGAAGTGCGCCTAACTCTGGCCATCTTCTTGTTTAACTGTCAAGGTTAGATCAACACAAATAAATGAGCTAAACGGCTCAACAACTAACTAATAAACAGTTCCAATATCAAAACAGTAACGACATTCTTCTATTAGATAAACTAGGTGGCAGTATTTAACAATATCTAGGAAAAGTGTTTCAAGAGATGTTTTAAGGCTTTCAAAATTCAAGTTTTGTATATCAACATTTCTCAAGATCAAATGATAGGTTTCTCAAATATATTCTCACAACTGTAAGAAGTTCGATTCAAGCTTTATAAATTGAATATTCAAAATAGAATGACAAGGTTCTCAAATAGACTCTCAAAACTTCAAGGAATTCAATTCTAACTTGTTTATCCAATATTCAGAATGGTATATGTAATATTCCGTAATTTTTAGAATTCGATTAATAATTTGATAATAGAATAAGAGAATTAGAAGTGTTAAAATTAGATAAATTGGATTAGGCTAATGGGCCTAAAATTTGGATCAGATTCTAATATGGATAATTTGCAGGTTAAAATATAGAGTTTTGTATCGTTCGTAGGGATTTTAGGTACGAAAATCAGCAATTTTGTAAAATTCGTAGAAAATTCATCGTAAGTCAAAATTCAGTGACCCTGGACTTTTCGGGGAGGACTTTTCGTTCTCTAGAACTTTTATGGTTTATGTTTTTGAAGATAACATCGTTTAGAGGGTCAAAAAGGTTAATTTCAGATCTGGTCAGGCTTTGAGGTAAATACTTTTTGACTTACTTTTATTTTCGGAAAAGTTTTGATACTCTGATTTTCGATTTTCGTATAAGATATAAGATTTCTCTTTCGAACTGTATAAGAAATAAGATACGAGAATCTTTTGAAACCTAGTCTCTATATTTTCGAATCCGTTCAAAATTTACGCTATAGTTCTGGAACTAATTTTAGATATCCTTAGTACGCGCACAAGTGTGCAACTTTAGATACCTATTAAGGGCGCATAATTATTGAGTTTTAGATACCGACCACTGGAAAAGTATGGTAAATAAGAATAAGAATAAGAATTAGATGTCGGCTACTGGCAAAGTGTGGCCATAGATCAAGACTATGGTATTTATAAGAATTATCGTTTCATTTTTTTCGTTCTGTTTTACTCTATTCCAATCTGTTATAAAATCTGCTCTGTTCCATTTTAAATTATGAATTTTTAAAATATAAAACTTTGGTTTGGATTTATATTAAAAAATATTTTACAAAATTATTATTGTTTTGAGAAAAATCTTTTTATTAAGAACACCCATTATTTTTCAGTTAAATATTTAGTCAATTTGTACTAAAGCTCACCTTTTTCAATTTCAGGTTTCTCCTAAGAGTTCGGGTTGGATAGCATTGGTGTTCGAGGATCGTAGAATTGAAGTATATTGATTTTTGGACCGCTTCCGTTAGCTGGGCTTTTGTAATAGTCACCATTGTAATAGAATTTTGGATTAACAATTGTATTTTGTATTAGTTTTGATTTAGAATTAATGGTACAAAAAGAATATGTATATGGTGCAGGGGCACCATCGTCAATTCACACATAAATATGATTTTTCTTTTTCTTTTACTAATTCTTAATGCTTTAAATAATTAAAACAATTAACTAATATAAAAATGATTTATAGGATATGAAAAATAACACCATTATTATTTTTAAAATAAAGAATAAGAAATTAGCTCTCTCCCCATATTTATAAAATAATTTTTGAACACACTTAATATTTTCTAGGAATTTTACAAATAAATCTCTAATAATATAAATAAATTCTAGAATCCTCTATTTTAATTTAATAAATTTCTTTATATGCAATTGAATTGATAGAGAAGTAATAAATATTTAAAAGTCAGTCCTTAGAATTTGTTTAATCTAATTAATAGGTACGGTAATAAATATTTAGAATATATTTAAAAAATACATTTTTCTCAACTAACTTAAATCATAATTTTCAATTTAAATTTAAAGTTCAAATCAATTATATAAACAAGTATATACATTCAAATAAAAGATAATAAATATTTAGAAGTTAATCTTATTTTGAATTTATTAAAACCGATTTTACCTTTTTCTCAACCAACTTAAATCATAAAGGAAAACCCTATGGATTCCAGAATCGTCTGAAAATGAATTATCTGTTTTTTTAGATCTACTCTATTTTAATTTAATAAAATAAAATTTTATTACATACATTCGAATTAATAGGGAAGATAATAAATATTTAAAAGGCAATCATATTTAGAATTTATTTAATCGAATTAATAGGTAAGATTATAAATATTTAGAAATCAATCATATTTAGAATATATTTAAATAAATTTTACATTGTTCTCAACTAACTTAAATCGTAGTTTCCTTTTGAAGTTCAAACATATTATATAAAAGAGTATATACAATCGAATTAATAGGAAAGATAATAAATATTTATAAGTCAATCTTATTTAGAATTTGGTTAAACCTATTTTAATTTTTTCTCAACTAACTTAAATTGTAAATTAATATTTAAACTTAAAGTTCAAACCTATTCTATAAAGGAGTATTCTGGATATATATATATATATAGTAAACCTATTTTATTTTTCGTGATTATTTTTTTTCAATTTTTTATAAATATTGTATATCAACTTTGTGGTGTTGTTAGAGTTTTATACATATATAACTTCAATATTATAGTGTAATTTATAATTGTCTTTCTTTTAGTCAAAACCGTCCAAACCAATTTTTATGGTATTAGGGTTGACCAAGAATTCTCTAAATCACCCAATATAATGCATACCATTTTTATACGAAATGAAATTTGTATAAATCATTTGAATTTTCACGCAGACAAAGTTTATAAAGTATTATATATGTCAAGAGGAAGATATGGAACACTTATTTTTTATAAAATATCAACCTTTAATTATTAAATTAAATTTACATAAAAATTTATAGACTTAATTTTATTAAAAACTTATTTTTTTTCAAATATTTCTCTAATTCAATTATGAAAGATTGTATTCTCTTCCAAGTTCCCAAATTTTATGTAAAGAAATACTCAAGTTACATATTCAAACATAAAAGGTACAACAAAAAAATAAGATTTTGTACTAAAACATTTAATTAAAACTTTAGGATAACATAACTGAAATAGATTCAAAATAATTATAAAAAGATCATTTGCAAACGTTGATATGCAATTGTTTTTGTGCAATTACTACATCTATGCATATTTTTAGTCTTAATTTTTTTTACAACGTGCGTCGGCCTAACAAAAGATGATACAAATCGGTATGATTGTTGTCGGCTTAAAAAAACGTGATATTAATTGATATCATAAAGAAAAATGTACATAATTATATTATATATAATTAATTTCATCTCACTGAATAATTCTATCTCGACAAACTTTTGGCGGAATTTTAAAAAATCACTCTTTGATCCAATTAACCTCGACCTACGATAAATCGAGACGGGCTGTCCGAACTACCAATTAATCGGATTCAACCGACTTTTTGAAAAATGCCTACAACAAATGAGCATTAACAAATTAATTGGTCTTACATTTGAAGTGATGTGTTCACCCGACGGTATTAGTGATTCAGTGGTCGATAATAATCATGTGGAGGGTTCTGCGTATACATCGCATAGATAGTAATGTACACACCAAAAATAATGATATATTTATTTCGTCACATCATTTCCATCCGACAAATAACAAACACTTAAAATAAAAAGTAGATGTCAAGAAAACATACTTATAAATCTCCATATAGTCCTCTGAGCTAAACGCAGGCTCGGCTTGACCTTCGAGAAACTTCTTCAACTTAGTGATCCTTTTCTGAATAATTTCTCATCCATTTTCGAAATATATAATCTCCCGCTGATTCATCATATCCATGACTACCTAAACATGTTTCAACAAACTCATCAAACTCAACTTATCAAATATATAGTATCATAATTTAATAAAACCTAACTACCACAACCAAAACACCTCACCAATTACACAGTAAAAAAACACAATCTCCAAATTCTTCAAATCTGCAAATTCAATCCTAAAACTATATTCTTTCTAGAAAAATAGTTGCTACCTAAGCTCTTATCAATATAACCGGCATGACTTCCACCGATCTTTTCGGCGGAGAATTCCAAATTTATTAATTGTTTTATTTCTTTTCCTTTCAATGATCTCCATTTTGGGGAGGATTTATACCTATGTTATTTATTTATTTGTTTTATTTTGTTAGATCTAAATCATCGTAATTTCGGATTTTTCATCTTCGATTTAAGCCGAGATTACTGGCATCGAGAGTGTACCGATTATTTATTATTGCGGTTCCATTTTTTAAATCTAAATTTTTTAGTTGTACTTCCATTTCATAATTTAGTATTGTTTGCCCTCCACGTTGAGAAGGTATTTGTTCTTTGAGTGTTGATTTTGATTTGGTGATAAATATTTGTATGATATTGTATTTAAGATCAATAGTTCAAATGGATTATAATGAACCATTTACTTATTTTTGGTCATTAATTACATCCAAACATATCAATTGTTGAACTACTAACCTCCTGAAAAGAAGGATAAGAGATGTTGTATGTTTATTAATAATTGAAGCATTTTCATTTATCTACCAGGATCATATCTGGATCATATCTTAGTGGATCACTAGGTGTTTTCCCCTTTTTGACCTAGCGTCCGATCAATTACTAGGTGGGATCTGATCCTATTTATAGTCCCACCATAGTACATATTTTTCAATTATCCAATGGAGATCTCTTCCACCAAAGTGTAATATCAATATTTTCAATAATTATTGAGAGTAATGGAAATAATAGATAGTCGATCCTCAATTCTCCCATCATCTTAAACTCTGATACCATGTTTAGTTATTAATTCTTCTAAAATTTTAAGATATTAAAAATTAGGCTTACAGATCATATCTCATATATTAACACATTTACCCACCCCTAACCAAACCAAAGAACCATCATGAACTTGTGATAACAATTACTCTATTATACTGCACAAGTAATTTTCACAAATAGAAATAATTTAATTATCGAGAGTAATATTCTCAAAAGCAGCTTTTTAGGTCAAAAATATTTTTCAGAAAATTAGCTTCCGAATTTAATTAAATAATTTTTAATTATTTTCAGCAAAAAACTAATGTTGCAGACTGCAATAGCAATACTAGACATACCTTACATAATAATTAAATTTTAAAAGGAATTAGTAAGTCGTTTATCACCATGTTGATAATAGCCCCTAATTTAATAATCAGAATTTAGGAGTTTTTTGAAAGGAAAGGAAAGTATATAGACTTCTTCTTTTTTTGTCGTGGGAGACTATTTTTGTATAGTTTGTACAACATCATTATGGTTTACCATTTATATTATGTTAATTTTTTTGTAAAGAATGACTTATTCGTACATGAATTGTACACTATCCGAACAAGGACGTCTTTCATTCAAGGAAATTTATTATCTAACCGAAAGAGAGCATGTTGCCTCCTAACACTTTAACACTTGGACAATAAGACTTTAATGTGTGAAAATAGAAAAACTGCAATCGGAAAACAAACTGAAGTAATTAAATCACTAGTAAAATGTAGATGATTATTTTCTTAAAACAATATAATGAGATATTTAAAATGTAAATCTAATCAAAGGTGACCCTTTTATTAGAAACCTATTACGTTATTAATAAAGTGAATATTTCATATTTAACAATAAAAATAAAAGCGAATTTTAATTAAGTCTACTTAATCAACTTAATCATGATTTCAAATCAATTAATCTAAACTTAATTTAAATAATATAATACAAGCATTTAGATAATCAATAGATTTATCGAAACTAATGTAAAAAATTAAAATTATTTGAACAAAAGTCACCAGATATGACACAAATTTTCATTTAACAACAATAATAACCAAAAAGAGAATAAATTTATTGAGGTTATGCATATCAAAATAAAATATTATTCAATTTACTTATAAATAATTTCTAATTATTTTATTTATTTAGCACTTATACAATTTACATGTCATGTGTCATACTTGTAATTGTGTTTTTAATATTAGGAAAGTTTCATGAGATAACCTCAGGAAATTCATTCTCTAACAAAAAAATGGTCAAAACGCCACCTTAGATGGCACTCCCTTGCATTGGCACAAAAGTTACGTATGTGACACAGATTCATAAATTATAAATTATCTAATAGATATTATAGCAATTTTAAATAATTAAATTTATGATTATAATAATTAAAAAATAATACAACTGATATCAGATTTTAAAAAAATCATATTAAACACTACTATAACACTGATTAACATAATTTGACGCGAATACTAATTGATACATAATTTATGAAATTACCTAATATGAAAACATAACTGACAACATAATGAATTGCTAACAAAACGATATCAACTAAAGAGCAATAAATAAAATATATTTACCCGCCAAAAATGAGTAAATCTAACAATTAAACTACTTTTTCAAATTTTAAAAATTAAATAGAAGAGTAGGTTAAGAAATTAGGAATTAATAGATGTCAAAGGAAAAAGGAAATGAAACTGATAATCACCAGCATTAACTCACAAGTAATTAGGGATGTCAATAGATCGGAAATTTGGTCGATCCAAAGACAAGTAGAGCGGATATGGATCACCTAAAATAAAATTGGATCTGAAAAGATCAATTCGATCCGGGAAAAATCCGATCCAATAAGTATATGATATAAATTTGATACGATCTGATCCGTTAATAATCCGATCTGGTTATTTATATTTATATTTATATATCATAAAATATTTAATTATTTTACCAAAATATACTATATATTATGTAATAGAAGATTGATTTGCCATATGTTGTTCTAGCATTTCTAGTCTCCAGCTCTAGTTGCACTAGTTGTTTGTATAAGTTAGTTTTTAGGTCATGTTTATTGTTCTTGCAGTGTGCATGTTGTTTCTCAAGTTTTGTTTATTAATAAAAAGAATAATTATAAGAAAGAAAAGATTGAACTTGGTAAGAAGGAAATTATGCGCAGTTTGAAATTAAAAATAAATGTAAATATATAATTATAAACGGATCGGAGCTCCGATCCAAAAATCCATGATCCAAATGATCCGGATATGGATCGACATGTAGAAAATCTGAGTAAAATCCAATCTAAATCCGAATCCGGTAAAATTAGATGGATCAGGATATGTATCAAGGTTGATTCGATCCAGATCTTATCCATTGTAAACCCTACAAGCAATACTCACAATAACAAATAACGGCCATAATCTTTGATTATATGATAACTCTATAACACAAGATAACTAAAAAGATTGAACTGAAAATATTTTAACAAGATATCAAACCCCATGCCTAGTCACCAGATCATATGAAACATAAAAAAAAACTACACATTCTGCTCAAAAGTAGACATAAGCACAGAAGGACACAAAGAGACATTATCCAGAGATTTACAAATAAAACATGACACTGAGCTTCTAAAAAAGACTTAACACAGTGAAATTACGTCACTACATCAAAATGATGCAGAATTATAAAAGAAAATCATTCCATAATTTCTAAGTTTGACGAGTTTCACCTAAGTCGTGGACCTTATCATTTCCAATGAGATTTTGATGGTGGTAACAATGCTATGACCGTAACCAGAATTCCCAAGAAGAAACTGTTTGGCACACCTGAAAATGTTAGAATTGTTTCTATAAAAACGTGAAGAAGCGTTAAAAAACTTGTCGAGAATCAACACCGGAGGGCTTGGTATTAGAGTTGAACTGAATAATTGATATGAAAACTGAAACTAAGAAAACAAGAATGCCAAGAACTGTTGTTTTATTCCTTGAAAGCAATACATATATAGTAAGATCAAAACAACCAACTATCCTAGAAAAAAGGACAATACAAACCACTTCCCTATGTTAACTCTACTACCCATTATTCCCCTGAAACACTCCTGTCAGGCAATATGACCAAGTCGGGTGAAATACTTAAACAACAAATAAATAAATAAACGCATACAACCAAATTTGAGATTATCCAACAATTCCCCATTAAATCTCAAATTTCTTTTCCAGCTGTTGCACTCCCAGAAGGCCACGCATCTTCTCAAACTTCATTATTGTCATTGCCTTAGTCAAGCTATCAGCCCTTTGCATTTCACTTCTCACATGTTTCACAATCACCTGGCCACGCTCGACACACTCACGGATAAAATTATAACCAATATCAATGTGTTTAGACCTACCATTGAATACTGGGTTCTTAGCCAAATCAATGGCTGACATGTTGTCTATATACAGCGTAACTGGACCCACATAATCTGAAGTTATCTGACTTAACACATTCCGCAACCAAATCCCTTGACAGGCTGCTGCAGTGGCCGCCATAAGTACAGCCTCAAAGGAAGACAAAGCTACACACATCTTTGTTTTTGAGAGACCCAAGATATGAGACTTTTATTCTAGTAGTAGGCCATTCCCCCTGTACTCTTTATGTCATCCATCGTACCACCCATGTCGCTGTTCGAGTATCCTGTGATAACGTTGTTTCCTCCTCCTTCCGTGTACACTAAACCAAACTGTAAAGTGCCTTTCAAGTACCTTAGTATTCTCTTTACAACGTTTAAATGAAGTATAGTTGGTCGTTCCATGTAACGGCTTACCACACCGAGTAGGCAATGTCTGGTCGTGTATTAACCAGATAACGGGTTAAATATCAAAATGTTCACTCAACTGAAGGTCATATATCTGTCTAATCATCAAACTTAACGGGGTATCATTTGAATCATTAAAATAATAATAAATATCAAACAGATACCTCAAAATATGTGCTCGAGAATTAAAATTTATTTTATGGAGTTCTAAACATTTTTTTAAAATCTTATTACAACCAAATGAAAAGTTATGGATTCATAGTATTTTAGATGATTTTTTGAGATTTTTAAAATTTTATCTACTAATTATTTTTATTTAAATAAAGCAAATGACTACAAATTTAAAAAAAAATAATAGATAAATTTTAAAAAATCTTATTATATTATAGAAAATACTAGAATTCATACATTTTCATTTGATTGTAATAAGATTCAAGAAAAATATATAGAACTCCATAAAATAAATTTTAATTTTCGAGCACATATTTTGAGGTATATGTATGATATTTATTATGACTTTAGTGATTCAAATGATACCCCGTTAACTTTGATGATTAAACTGATATATGGCGTTCAGTTGAGTGAGCACTTTGATATTTAACCCTAACGCAAACTTCCAACCAAACTCTTATACATAGTAGTATCAACCATCTTTCCCATATCATCCTTACTGATTTTGTCCTTAGGATCCATTGGGTACTTCGTTGAATTGCAATCCTTCTTTCCTGCTTTCTCTATAATTTTCTTCGCATAGGAGGACTGTTTCAACACAATATGACCCTGATTTTGTTCCACCTCGATTCCCAGATAATAGCTTAGCTTTCCCAGGTCTGTCATCTCAAATTTATCCTTCATTTGAGCTTTAAACTCTTGGATCTTAACAACATTAGCCCCAGTAACTAGGATATCATCGACATACACTGCTTTAATCAAACTGTCATTTCGTTCCCCCTTTGTGTAAACTGTATTTTCACACGGACATCGTTTAAATCCCAAACTTATGAGACACTGATTATGCTTCGCGTACCAGGCCCTTGGTGCCTGTCGCAGACCATACAACGCCTTGATCAATTTGTATAGCAGATTTTCACGACCTTGTTTCTTATACCCTTCTGGCTACGAAATATATACATCTTCATTTATTTCACCATTAAGGAATGCTGTTTTTACATCTAAATGATGTACTTGCCAGTTGTTCTTTGCAGATAAAGCCAATAGCAAACGAATAGTTTCAATGCGTGTTACCGGAGCATAAACTTCCCCGTAGTCGATACCTTGTTCTTGAACATAGCCCTTAGCCACCAGTCGAGCCTTGTGTTTAGTCACCTTACCGGTTGCATCCCTCTTCAGTTTGAATATCCACTTCAATCCTATCTCCTTCTGCCCTGATGGTAATTCAACAACTGTCCAAGTGTTATTCCTTTCAATTAACTCTATTTCAGCATCCATGGCTCGGCGCCAATTTTGGTCTTTTACTGTCTCTCTGTAATTTGTTGGTTCCTCGATTCCCATCAAGTACAACTCCTCATCCAAAGCACCTCTTCTGTATCATTGTACACCTCTGACAACAATATGCTTCTTTTTGGAGTGGCACTGTCATCATTATCTTCAGCCCTTAAATTTTTTGTTGTAGACTGTAAAATAGAACTCCTTGGCTGAGTATATTCATCTGCACTCCGACTTTCTTCTTCATCTAAGACATCTTCTAATTGACTTTCACCTATTACAAAAATAGTCTCCTGTTCATCTTTTTCATTCTCGGGTTCTTCCCAATTCTAGGCCTTATTTTATTCAAATGTAACGTCCTTGCTCACATGTATTCGTTCCTTCTTAGGATTTTACAACCTGTAAGATTTACTACCAGGCTCCTTTCCAAGATTAATGACACTAACACTGCGATCATCCAATTTAGAAGTAAATTGGCTGGGTACTTTCATGTGACCAACGCAGCCAAAAACACGGAGATGTGCTATGTCTGGCTTCTGCTTTGTCCATGCTTCATAAGGGGTGATGTCTGTTAAAGCCCTTGTTGGCAATCGATTTAACACATACACTGCGTGCCTAACAGCCTCTCCCAAAAACATACCCGACAACTTCATTTCCTTTAGCATACTTCTGGCCATCTCCATGACAGTTCTGTTGCCGCGTTCCACCACCCCATTTTGTTGGGGTGTATACGGGGCCGTGTAGTGTCGTTTTATACCCTTTTCTTCACAAAATGATCTGAATTCATTAGAGCCAAATTCACCGCCCCTGTCTGTTCTAAATGTTTCAATCCTTTGTTCTGGTCCAGTTTCGACTAGAGCCTTAAATTCTTGAATGCATGGAATGCCTCACTTTTGTTTTGAAGTAAATATATCCACAAAACGCGACTGAAATCACCAACTAATAAGAAAATATACCGATTTCCAGCAGCAGTTTCGGGCGTGATTGGGATTTTTTGAAAGCCCCGGGGCCTGTTGTGATAATTCGAGTCAAATTTTGAGTCTTTTTCGAACCAGGTTAAATCCCGATCCTGAGTCCGAAAATATTGCGAAGACTATTGGACCAAACGCAGCCAACTTGGTTAAACGACAAGCCCACCACAACCCCAAAAGGATCAAAATTTGTCGATGCAATAAATAGTAGCTTTATGCGTTATAAACTGAACTGAAGTTTCAAATCCTCTTGACATGGGATACAATTACATTTATTCATCATCCTAAATTAAAAGTTCATCAATCATCATAGCAGAAAGAATGATTGTGCCTGTACAGGAGATTGTGCATAAAATTGGACAGACAAGTGTCTGACCTCTACAAGCTGTTGTTGGAGCGCAGATGGAAGAATTACCTTTAAGGAGTGGTAATCACTAAGATGAGCTAATTCTAAAATTATCGTAGGTGAAAAAAAGAGTTCTTCCCCTGCAAGCTGTCGTTGGATGGCAGGTGAAAGAACTACTTTCACAGAGTGGTTTCACAGAGTGGTGAGCACGAATATTAGCTGATTTTGAAGTTGTTGGAAGTGAAAAAACAAGACAGATGATGAGGAATATGAATATAAACCCCAAGAATTTTAATGAAATGAGCTTCAAGAGAAGCAGAATTGACGAATGTGAGACGAGAGAGATGACATTTATAGGGGTTCAGGGGCCTAATTAAGTAACGCAAGTTAGGAGAAGATACAAAGAGTAAACGATTAGTAATATGATTTTATTATTTAACTCATCTATGTCCAAGTAGGATTAGTAAACGATTATGCTATTATTTACCTCTTCTAAATAAAGAATTTTTTTTCTAATTACAATTAGAAAAAATATAATGTCTATATTTCTGTCATTGTTGCGGATTAATATTTGAATAATTCCAGATGTCTAAAAAGATTTTTTAAATATATAATTTCGGTTAACTAATAAAGGTAAAAAAATCCACGTGCGTTAATATTAATTTTTCAAATTAAAAAATGTTAATATTTTTTGGAGTTATTTGAAACGTAACTGTTACATTTTTCTAATTGGGAGTAGGCACAAAGTCTGCATATATAAACCCTAATACGATAAAACCATAGTCTTTCTAGAAAGTTAGCTCTCTACCTCTCCTCTTATCAATAAAACCGACATGACTTTTACCGATATTTTCAATGAAGGACACCAAATTTGCTAAGTAATTTTATTTCTTTTTCCTTTGTGATCTCCTTTTTGGGAAGGATTTATACTTATCTTAATTGTTTGTTTCGTTTTGTTAGATCTAAATCATTGTAACTTTGGATTCTTCGTCTTGAAGATTACTAGTATTCAGAATGTGTCGAATATTTATTATCATGATATCAGTTTTTAGATCTATATTTTTAGTTGTACTTCCATTTCATAATTTTAGTGATGTTTGCTCTCCATGTTGAGAAGTTGTTTGTTCTATGAGTGTTGATTTTGATTCAGTGATAAATATTTGTTTGATATTGCATTTATGATCGATAGTTCAATTGGATAATAACGAAGTGTTAACTTTTTTTTTGTTTAATTAATTACACACACATATCAATTGTTGAACTACTAACCTGCTACAAAGAATGACAACACGAATTTAACCACCAACATGTTATTAACAAGTTGGTACTTGTAAATATATCATTTTCAACATGTTATTTGATTGTGTATGTGTGAATACTAATGATTAGATTCATCTTATATTTTCTCGACTCGATCAACTTGCTGTATGTTTATTCATAACTTAAACATTTTCATTTTTTTCTACAAAATCATAACTCACTAGATCACTAGGTGTTTCGTCCTCTTTTTGGTCATAGCTTTCAATCAATTACTAGGTGGGATCTTATTACATTATGGACCCATCATAATACACATTTTTCAATTATCCGGATGTAGATATAGAACGATCGTCCTAGATAGTTCGAAGATCTTGTCCCATTTATTTGGATCCCACCAAAATGCAATAATAATTTTTTTAATAATTTTTTTATAATAATGAAATAACATTATATCGAACTTTAATCCTCCCCGCATCCTAAATTCTTATACCATATTTAGTTATCAGTTCTCCTAAAATTTTAAAATATTAAAATTAGATTTACGGATCATATCTTGTATCTTAACGTTAACATATTTCTCTTCCCCCGACAAAATCAAAGAATTGTCTTGAACTTGTGATATCAATTACCATAATGTACTATACAAGTAACTCTCACAAATAGAAAATCTCATATATGGAAAAAATCTCAAAAGCAATTTTTAGGTCAAAAGTCTTTTTAGAAAAACAGGATATGAATTTTATTAAATAACTTTTTAACTATTTTTTAACGAAAACTTTTTGTTGTAAATCAATACAAAACATACCCTAAATATTTATGAAAATTGAAAAGGATTAGTAAGTCGTTTATCACAAAGGCTATAAAAGAGTCGATAAGCTCACGAACAGTTCAGTGTCCGATTCAAAAAAAGTTTGGCTCGAGTTCAGTTTGATCCATAAACGAGTAGAACATGAACATAATTTTAAGGTTCGATTTGTAAATAAGTTGAACTTGAGCACAACATAGTCGGATCGAAAGTTCACGAACAAGTTCGATTACTATATTCGCGAACAAGTTCGTTAATATAGTTCGTGAAATGTTCGGGAACACGCTAGTTGATATAACTCGTGAATAAATATATTATTGCTAGTTATATATACTCGTAAACACGTTATAAACACACGTTTGACACATAATTTTGTGCATAATTCTATAAATATTTATCTTAAAATAAATTTAACAATTTATTTAATCCATCTATTTATATTAAATTTATATTTTTTTATATTTGATAGTTAAATTATAATATGTGCTAGATGATAAATATATATATATATTTATTTAATTTAGCATGTGTTCATTTGTTCTTATCTAGATCAAAATATATCAAAATCTGAATATTAAATACTCAAATTTATTTGTCTGGTGTGTAAGGATTTCAAATTTATGATTCGATATTTATATTTTTTTTTAAAAAGAAAATAAGTGAAACTCATACAAAAATTCGGGAATCGTGAGAACGAATTCATTAAGTGAGCTATTTGTGAACAGAAGTTCGTAAAAAATATTCATGAGTTGTTCGTTAAATCATAGTTCGTGAGCTGTTCGAGAACATGTTTGAATAACCTTTTTCTTAATGAGTCAATACACTAACAAAAATTTCACTTGATAAAAGTTCGAGTTCGAGCTCGAGTTCAATATATTTCTAAGGAGTTGAAACATGAACACTTAAGAGTTCGGTTCGACTCATTTACAACCATATTTATCACCATGTTGATGACAACCCTAGTTCAAAAATCGGAACTTAGGAGTTTTTTTAAAGGGAAAGAAAAATACAGACATTTTTTCCGTGGGAGACTAAATATATTTGTATAGTTTGTACAAAATTATTATGGTTTACATTGTGTTAAATTTTGATTCTATTTAATATAAAAATATTTAATTTTAAAAATTATTAAATTTTCACGGCGCGGTAAGTCTTATTATATATGCATAGCAAATTTAATTATCAAATTTGACATTTAAGACAAATATAATATAATTTTAATCAAAATTAATTAATTGAAACATTAAAAATATTATAATCAAAATTACGAGAATCATATATTAGTTTTTCCAAATAATCAATATTGCAAATAATGGTTTTCAATAACGGAATACTCAGTTAAATACTCCCTTAATTTAAATTTAAATTTAAAATAATAACTCGTTAATATAGAGCCTCCATTTGATCTTCAGAAAACTCATTAAAAACACATTTTCGGATGTACATTCAAACTTGAACTTGCGCTTCTAATTACTGAATAAAGGCACATAAGCGCCAATGCCTATTTACCGTGTATATTGAATTATAATTATAAATTTGGAGAAAAAATCAAAAGTTTATTTTCATAGATAATGAAACAAACACTACAAGAAAACAAGGCTAAATACAACCGCACAAATACAACCGACATCAAATTCAACCATTTTCGGTTGAAATTAAGGGCGCGGCTAAATACAACCGCATGCGGTTGTATTTAAATACGGTCGTATTTACACGGTCGAATTTAGTACTAATTACAACCGAATAAATACAACCGTATTTATATACAACCGTATGCGGTTGAGTTTAGGCGTGCTCCTAAAATCAACCGCGTTCGGTCGAATTTAGTCTTACTAATTACAACCGAATAAATACAACTGTATTTATATACAACCATATACGGTTGAGTTTAGGCGTGCTCCTAAATACAACCGCGTTCCATCGAATTTAGCCTTACTAATTACAACCGAATAAATACAACCGTATTTATATACAACTGTATACGGTTGAGTTTAGGTGTACTCCTAAATTCAACCGCACTCGGTCGAATTTAGCCTTTCCAAAAAATGGAGGGAATTTTCCCGTCAACGAATTTTGTACTAAATTCAATCGATTTCGGTCGAATTATTTTTAAAAAGAGCGGAAAATTTCTGGAAAAAAATATAATAAAATTTACAAGAAATTTATATTTTAGTTCTTGCAAAAAAATATTATTATGATAGTTAGATATTTATCGTTCAATTAATAATTATAATTTCAGTTTTAATTTATTTTGTATTTGTTTTAAATTATAATCCAACCATACGGATATGAAAATTGTCAAAAAAAAAGTTCACGGAAAAATGTAAGTAGTTTGAATATTTAAATTTTAACCATTTTGACATCCGTACAGTTGGATCATTCATTAATATTTTTAAAAATATCGAAACATCAATATGGGATTAAACACTAGTTAGAAGTACTGGTCAATTTACTAGTTGACTGTTAAAAAAGTAAACCAAATATATTTATTTTTTTCTAAAATTTTTGTCATATCACAAAAATATATAGATCTTGACATCCGTACGGTTGGATCATTCATTAATATTTTTAAAAATATCTAAATATCAATATGAGATTAAACACTAGTTAGAAGTACTGGTCAAGCTCCTCTTTGACTCTTAAAAAGGCAAACCAAATATATTTCTTTTTTTCTAAATTTTTTGTCATATCAATAAAATATATAAATCTTGACATTCGTACGGTTAGATCATTCATTAATATTTTTAAAAATATCGAATCATCAATATGGGATTAAATACTAGTTAGAAGTACGGGTCAAATTACTAGTTGACGGTTAAAAAAGAAAACCAAATATATTTATTTTTTCTAAAATTTTTGTCATATCACTGAAATATATAGATCTTGACATCCGTATGGTTGGATCATTCAGTAATATTTTTAAAAATATCGAATCATCAATATGAGATTAAACACTAGTTAGAGGTACTCGTCAAACTACTCTTTGACTATTAAAAAGGCAAACCAAAATATTTATTTTTTTCCAAAATTATTATCATATCACTAAAATATACAGATCTTAACATCTGTACGGTTGGATCATTCATTAATATTTTTAAAAATATCGAAACATCAATATGAGATTAAACACTAATTACAAGTACCGGTCAAACTACTCTTTGACTATTAAAAAGGCGAACCAAATATATTTATTTTTTTCCAAATTTTTTGTCATATCACAAAAATATACTGATTTTTGTCCCAAACTGATGTTTGGAGTTTTTTTTAAAATATTTATAAAATGTGGTATTTATGATAAAATCGATCCAAATAATGAATTAAATTTTTTCTTAAAACATTGAATTCTCAAAAATAAATTTTAAAATTTAGAATATAATAATCTTTGTAAGGAAAATATTAATTAATATTTATGTCCGGTAAAAATTATCAAATTATATAATAATAATAATAATAATAAAATTGACACTACTAAATTCGACGGATCGAGGTTGTATTTAGAGCCACGTCAGCGATCTCCGTGAATTATATCTAACGGACCAAATTCAACTACTATCACAACAATCCAACGGTTGAAATTACATTTTATAAAAAATATTTACACACATAAACAAAACAAAATTATATATAAAGAAACTAACCCTAAACCCCCCACCCCCTACCTTACTCGTTCCAGCCCCCCCGCCTCCCCTTTCCCTCACGCCGCACCTCCCTCCCCCTTCCCTGTTTTTTTCCGGTCAACCTACCTCCCCCTCCCCTGTTTTTTTCCGGTCAACCTACCTCCCGCTCCCCTGTTTTTTTTTCTTTCTGTTTTTATAGTATGTTGTACACTTCATCCTAGCTTCATAATAGTACTAAAAGTATATCTCGAAAATGGGATTTCAGCTTCTACTGAAGGAAGTACAGGAACCCATCTTTTTCAAAGTTGGAGTTTCTCGATTCAAGGTTGGTGTGCTGAAAACGGTGAATTGTTGCTTGTCTATCAGTTTATGCCTTAATGAAAGTCTTGATAATCTGTTGTATCCAGATTCTGAACCCATTTGGTGCCGTCCCAGATGGCAAAATGTGGATGGTTGTGTTGTTTGTAGCTCAAGTGTTCGAGTTAATGCCTCAGAGAGTGAAAAAGATGGAAATAGTTATATAACATATATAATCTGAGTTCATAATAAAATGGTTACACATATATAATATTGCTGTTGGTTTGGCCTCTGTTTTGACTGATTTGCATTAAGAATGTGAACAACAAGTGATTCACAGAGACATAAAGACTAGTAACAGTATGATGGATGCAAATTTTAATGCCAGGCTCGAAGATTTTGGGTTGGCAAGGCTGATGGATCATGACAAGAGCCCCGTCTTTCGAAAATGGGATTTAGTTGAGTTTAAGGCTGCCGGAAACTGGACGGGTTTTAGGAAGCTCGCCGAAATCCGGATATTTTCCGGTTTCCGGCTAGTTTTTTTTTGAAATTTATGTGCGTAAATACAATCGTATTCGGTAGTATTTAGAATCCTATTTTCGACCAGATACTGTTGAATTGAATAACTGGGCGGGCTTTTTGAATTTTGTCATAAAATTTAATTGTTTGGGCGGGACATTCAAATTTTATCCGAAAAATTAAATTTGACCGGAAACGGTTGTATTTAGCCGGTTGTATTTAAGCGGTTGTATTTAGCCGGTTGTATTTAGTCGGTCGTATTTAGTACTAAATACAACCGGTTTACTAAATATTACTCGAGCAAATACAACCGGTCCAAAAACCGGTCGTATTTAGCTAAATACAACCGAAAACGGTTGAATTTAGCTAAATACAACCGGTTTTAAACCAGTTGTATTTAGCCGTTTTTCTTGTAGTGAAAAGGGAGCCACTATTATTTAAAGATAAATGTTTGTTGCACAAAATTTAATACAAAATTTTGTACAAAATGACATGTGTAATGAGCCCTCTGTGTTCATGCCATGCCAATAACCCCAATTAAACATCCCATCAATTGTTTTGTACCTGGTGCTACTCTTATTTAAAACCATTAAAATGTTAAAAAGGCCGGTAGCAAATACAAAGTACTCATAAACTAGAAATGCAGCATGATGAACACTAATGACCACATCAATATCAGTGGGCATGGCTTCTTCAAAGTAATTCTCATATTGATCCATTTAACGTATTCCGATTTCATCAAATATATCGAAAACTTTCTTCAACAGAGCTTGGTGAATCTGTCCCCCCTCGCGCTCTCGATTGATCAGTTAAAAGAATACATTTATCATGTGACCGGAATGAAAACCAAGAAAATATTTAAATGAAAAGAACTTACCAGAGACGATACTATAGCAGACCGCACTTTAACTTTCACATCCTTATCCACCAGAAACTAAAGTAAAACTTTCAACAATATTAAATCTATCTTTCCACAATCATTGCTTCATCTTAATGCATCAGAACTGTAACATCAGAAAATAACACACTTCCAAGAAAATGAACGGCAGGAATGTGTACGAATCAACTGCTGAAAATAGAAGAGCAAAACTAATAGTTACCAGATCCCGGAAGCAATTGATTGCAACATCATTAAGGGTAGGAACGGACCTCCGCGCAATGAAGTATTTATCAAGATAATGAATGAAACTAGAAAACCACTTGATCATAACTATATAGTTTGTCCATCTATTCACAAGCTCTCTCAACATCAACTCACCATGCTTCTCCAGCAAAGAAGGCAGTACCTAAATCAGAATCCAACATATAAAAATTAGGTATATAAATAGATGCCAATATGTAACCCCCTTGTTAGGCACTGGCCATTACAGTTGTAAAAAACTGATCAAGACACAAAGGCGTGATCCTTTAAACTGAAAAGGCAGTCATATAATACAATTGGAATTGCAGCATCGGCGCATGGGAGAATTAAAAATTCATTCAAAGGCAACCTCCTCAAGTTATATTTACCTCCATGAAGAGGTAATTCCTATGTTACCCGGACTGAGGTATGGGTGTGCAACACTAGTGCAGATCCAAGTGCCGAGTTATTACTATTAAAATATTTAGGATTCTTAAAAATGCATCTAAGATTGGATACGGATGCAGCGACTCGCATTTAAGCAAAAAGTAGGTAATATTTAACATTAGTGTATTACAACTCTTTGAAGTTCTGTTACCACATTTTATTCAATTTTGGATTCCTCAATAAGTCAAAAATCTTATAGAAGTTTGTATTCAATTAATTGCATTAAGGATCACTCAACAAAAACAGGTTAAGGAAACCTTAGCAACATGAGTCTATTGATTCGGTATTAAACTGCAAAATCCTCAATAAGTCAAGAATTTTATAGAAGTTTGTATTCAATTAATAGCATTAAGGATCACGCAACAAAAACAGGTTAAGGAAACCTTAGCTACATGAGCCTATTGATTTGGTATTCAACTGCAAAATCAATGTTTCTTGTGCAGTACTGATTTAAAAAGAGAAATAACTTAATCTCCAAAATAATGATTGTTTAAAAACTTCTGACATACAACAAATACATTGCATTATGGTTACAATTACAAACATGCACTTCTAAAAAAAACTTAGCTTCTCACAAAACAGATATACTCCAACTCTATAGTTAAAAATACAAGCACTATACCCACAACAAATGAGCATTATCAAAGTAATTAGTCTTACAGTTGAAGTTATGTGCTCCTCGAACACCTCACGATATTTGTCATACAGCTGTCAAGAATAATCACGTGGAGGGTTCTGCGTACACATTCCATAGACAGTACTGTACACACCGAAAACAGTAACACATCAGTTCATTTCCATTGACACGTAACAAACACTTAAAATAACCAAGTAGGTATCGACAAAACAGACCTGTAAAGCTTCATATACTCCTCAGAGTTAAACTGAGGCTCGGTTTGGTCTTCGAGAATCTTCTTAAACTTAGTGATCCCTTCCTCAATAATTTCCCATCCATTGTCCAAATCGATAGTCTTCTTCTCATTCATCTCGACCACCTAGCTAAACATCGTTTCAACAAACTCTTTCTTACTCAACTTATCAAACACAATTCGATCAGAAAATCACAATTTTATAAACTCTAATTATCGCAACCGAAGCATCTCAACTATTACACAATAAAGAAACACGCGCAACAAAATCAATTAAAATTTCTAAACAATCGTGTAAGTAATAAACATAACCTAAAAAAAGTAATTATCGAAGAGTTCCTCAAACGTAACGTAAGACAGGGGAGGTAGAAGTGTGTAACGTTTCCCTTTTCCAAAAACAAACATGTGCTCCCTCCAGCGTCTCCTTATAGGTATTGTTTTGATTTTTATATAGAAAAATTAATGAATCATTTTAAACAATTGAAAAATATATATTTGATATATTTTATAATAATGTAAGTTTTCAAATTTATTTAATAATAAATTAATTATAATTTACAATTAAAATATGATAAGAATAATTATAAACATCAAAACATGAAATATAATATGAATAATATGAGACTGAAGAAATAACGTTTTATTTTTAAATAGGTGCGTACGAATGCAAATGGACTATCTACTGTGTACGAGGACTAGAAATTATGATCATAATCCTTTTTGACACGAATGATAGTAAGTTTTAATAAGAAATTGTTTTCATAGATAATGATAAAAAAGGAGCCAGTATTTAAAATGATTAAAGTACTCAAATCCTAGAAAGACAGAAAAGGCCATGTTTCTATTTAATTAATATTAACATAGGTCGAAAATGGTGTTACAATAGAAATGGGTCACTAATTTTCAATAAAACAGAAGGTTAATTGAGGCTAGTTATTCACACGAATATATTACTCGCATCAACTTTTCATTTTCGGTCTCATTTAATTTGAATTCTAAAAAATCCTTTAAAATCTGACAAGATTCAATAGGAATTAAAAAAAAAAGTTTTTAAAAATCTGGGGTATTCAATTTAGATTTAAAAAGTTCATTAAAATATGGTAGTATTCAATTTGGATTTTAAACAATACATTAAAATATGGCGATATTCAAAAATTCATGGATTTTTTTGTATATTATAAAAATATAGAATTTGATGTATTTGCTAGTGTATTTTATGTTTTCAGAAATTTTAGCAAATTTCAAGAGATTTGGATGAATTTGCAGAAATCACTACTCAAATTAGCATATGAGATTTTTAGTTTCAAAATCTAACATAGATGTGATTGTGGTACATAGATGGGATTGTGGCAGCTATGATAGTTAAGTTTCGTGATGCAATATTTTTTGAGAAAGTGTTCCATATGAAGACTGGTATAACTTTGGATAATTCTGAAGATGATCTCACTCACACATTAAGTTATTTTGCTGATCATGTGGAAAAGATGACAAATGTGGGGGCGGATTAGACGCCCTCAAACTCGGGGTTAGGTATTAGGACCCACATCACTGATATACTAATTATATTATAGCAGCATAAAAAAATTAAACCCCTAAAGCTACAAGGATTTAACATGATAAAGTATGAGACGAGATTACAACTACCAACCTGAAATAATATTATTATTACAACCTTTTTATTAATCATTTAAAATACGATTCCAACTTGGAATCTCCAGATAACCCAAAATATCTGACCCATCTAGTACATTCTTACCAACTAACATCGCTTCCTCATACAACATCTACCAGGTCTGGCACCTGAAATCTGACTGTACCGAAAGGACCGCCAGGAAAACTCTTACGAGAAGTGCGCCTAACTCTGGCCATCTTCTTGTTTAACTGTCAAGGTTAGATCAACACAAATAAATGAGCTAAACGGCTCAACAAGTAACTAATAAACAGTTCCAATATCAAAACAATAACGACATTCTTCTATTAGATAAACTAGGTGGCCGTATTTAACAATATCTAGGAAAAGTGTTTCAAGAGATGTTTTAACGCTTTCAAAATTCAAGTTTTGTATATCAACATTTCTCAAGATCAAATGATAGGTTTCTCAAATATATTCTCACAACTGTAAGAAGTTCGATTCAAGCTTTATAAATTGAATATTCAAAATAGAATGACAAGGTTCTCAAATAGACTCTCAAAACTTCAAGGAATTCAATTCTAACTTGTTTATCCAATATTCAGAATGGTATATGTAATATTCCGTAATTTTTAGAATTCAATTAATAATTTGATAATAGAATAAGAGAATTAGAAGTGTTAAAATTAGATAAATTGGATTAGGCTAATGGGCCTAAAATTTGGATCGGATTCTAATATGGATAATTTGCAGGTTAAAATATAGAGTTTTGTATCGTTCGTAGGGATTTTAGGTACGAAATTCAGCAATTTTGTAAAATTCGTAGAAAATTCATCGTAAGTCAAAATTTAGTGACCCTGGACTTTTCGGAGAGGACTTTTCGTTCTCTAGAACTTTTGTGGTTTATGTTTTTGAAGATAACATCGTTTAGAGGGTCAAAAAGGTTAATTTCAGATCTGGTCAGGCTTTGAGGTAAATACTTTTTGACTTACTTTTATTTTCGGAAAAGTTTTGATACTCTGATTTTCGAATTTCGTATAAGATATAAGAATTCTGTTTCGAACTGTATAAGAAATAAGATACGAGAATCTTTTGAAACCTAGTCTCGACATTTTCGAACCCGTTCATAATTTACGCTATAGTTCTGGAACTAGCCTTAGATACCCTTAGTACGCGCACAAGTGTGCAACTTTAGATACCTATTAAGGGCGCATAATTATTGAACTTTAGATGCCGACCACGGGAAAAGTATGGTAAATAAGAATAAAAATAAGAATTAGATGTCGGCTACTGGCAAAGTGTGGCCATAGATCAAGACTGTGGTATTTATAAGAATTATCGTTTCATTTTTTTCGTTCTGTTTTACTCTATTCCAATCTGTTATAAAATCTACTCTGTTCCATTTTAAATTATGAATTTTTAAAATATAAAACTTTGGGTTGGATTTATATTAGAAAATATTTTATAAAATTATTATTGTTTTGAGAAAAATCTTTTTATTAAGAACACCCATTGTTTTTCAGTTAAATAGTTAGTCAATTTGTACTAAAGCTCACCTTTTTCAATTTCAGGTTTTGCCTAAGAGTTCGGGTTGGATAGCATTGGTGTTCGAGGATCGTAGGATTGGAGTATATTGATTTTTCGACCGCTTCCGTTAGCTGCACTTTTGTAATAGTCACCATTGTAATAAAATTTTAGAGTAATAATTATATTTTGTATTAGTTTTGATTTAGAATTAATGGTACAAGAAGAATCTGTATATGGTGCAGGGGCACCATCGTCAATTCACACATAAATCTGATTTTTCTTTTTCTTTTACTAATTTTTAATGCTTTAAATAATTAAAACAATTAACTAATATAAAAATGATTTATAGGATATGAAAATAACACCATTATTATTTTTAAAATAAAGAATAAGAAATTAGCTCTCTCCCCATATTTATAAAATAATTTTTGAACACACTTAATATTTTCTAGGAATTTTACAAATAAATCTCTAATAGTAGAAATAAATTTTGGAATTCTCTATTTTAATTTAATAAATTTCTTTATATGCAATTGAATTGATAGAGAAGTAATAAATATTTTAAAGTCAGTCCTTAGAATTTGTTTAATCTAATTAATAGGTAAGATAATAAATATTTAGAATATATTTAAAAAATACATTTTTCTCAACTAACTTAAATCATAATTTTCAATTTAAATTTAAAGTTCAAACCAATTATATAAACGAGTATATACATTCCAATAAAAGATAATAAATATCTAGAAGTCAATCTTATTTTGAATTTATTTAAACCGATTTTACCTTTTTCTCAACCAACTTAAATCATAAAGGAAAACCCCTATGAATTCCAGAATCGTCTGAAAATGAATTATCTATTTTTTTTAGATCTACTCTATTTTAATTTAATAAAATAAAATTTCATTACATACATTTGAATTAATAGTGAAGATAATAAATATTTAAAAGTCAATCATATTTAGAATTTATTTAATCGAATTAATAGTAAGATTATAAATATTTTGAAATCAATCCTATATAGAATATATTTAAATGAATTTTACATTGTTCTCAACTAACTTAAATCATAGTTTCCTTTTGAAGTTCAAACATATTATATAAAAGGGTATATAAAGTCGAATTAATAGGAAAGATAATAAATATTTATAAGTCAATCTTATTTAGAATTTGTTTAAACCTATTTTAATTTTTTCTCAACTAACTTAAATTGTAAATTAATATTTAAATTTTAAGTTCAAACCTATTTTATAAAGGAGTATTCCGGATATATATATTTATATATATATATAGTAAGAGTGAGTAAAGTTCTATGGAGTCCACCTTTTAATTGGAGTCCTCGGAGTCCATATATGTTCTGCAAGTAAAATATAGCTTAAAATATTGCAAAACATTTTATTTTTCAACAAACATCACTATTCTATTAAAAATCTTGTATATTGCATACATTTTACAAGCAAAACATTGCAAAAATATATTATTCTACAAAATATGTTTAGTTTGCAGAACATAAATGTTCATGTTGGAGAACATATTGCAGAACATATATATTGTACTGTAAATATATGAGATTTGCATGATTTTGTTGAAGTTATGCTATTTGTGTAACATGTTCTGCAAAATAACACGTTTTACAATAGATTTTATTTGCAGAACGTAGATGGACTCCGAAGATTCCGACAAAAAGGTGGACTCCATAAACTCAGCCCAGAGTGAGTAAACCTATTTTATTTTTCGTGATTATTTTTTTGCAATTTTTTATAAATATTGTATATCAATTTTGTGGTGTTGTTAGAGTTTTATATGTATATAACTTGAATATTATAATTGTCTTTCTTTTAGTCAAAACCGTCCAAACCAATTTTTATGGTATCAGGGTTGACCAAGAATTCTCTAAATCACCCAATATAATGCATATCATTTTTATAGGAAATGAAATTTGTATAAATCATTTGAATTTTCATGTAGACAAAGTTTATAAAGTATTATATATATCAAGAGAAAGATATGGAACACTTATTTTTTATAAAATAACAACCTTTTATTATTAAATTAAATTTACATAAAATTGATAGACTTAATTTTCTTAAAAACTTATTTTTTTTCAAATATTTATCTAATTCAATTATGAAAGATTTTATTTTCTTTTTAAGTTCCCAAATTTTATGTAAAGAAATACTCAAGTTACATATTCAAACATAAAAGGTACAACAAAAAAATAAGATTTTATACTAAAACATTTAATTAAAACTTTAGGTTAACATTCAAAATAATTATAAAAAGATCTTTTGCAAACGTTGATTTGCAATTTTTTTGTGCAATTACTATATTTATGCATATTTTTAGTCCTAATTTTTTTGTTACAACGTGCGTCGGCCTAACAAAAGATGATACAAATCGGTATGATTGTTGTCAGCTTAAAAAAACATGATATTAATTGATATCATAAAGAAAAATGTATATAATTATATTATATATAATTAATTTCATCTCACTGAATAATTCTGTCTCGACAAACTTTTGGAGGAATTTTAAAAAATCACGCTTTGATCCAATTAACCTCGACCTACGATAAATCGAGACGGGCTGTCCGAACTACCAATTAATCGGATTCAACCGACTTTTAGAAAAATGCCTACAACAAATGATCATTAACAAATTAATTGGTCTTACATTTGAAGTGATGTGTTCCTCGAACACCTGACAGTATTTGTGATACAGCCGTCGATAATAATCATGTGGAGGGTTCTGCGTACACATCGCATAGATAGTACTGTACACACCAAAAACAATAATATATTTATTTCGTCACATCATTTCCATCCGAGAAATAACAAACACTTAAAATAGAAACTAGATTTCAAGAAAACATACTTATAAATCTCCATATAGTCCTCTGAGCTAAACCGAGGCTCGGCTTGACCTTCGAGAAACTTCTTCAACTTAGTGATCCTTTTCTGAATAATTTCTCATCCATTTTCGAAATAGATAATATCCCGCTGATTCATCATATCCATGACTACCTAAACATGTTTCAACAAACTCATCAAACTCAACTTATCAAATATATAGTATCATAATTTAATAAAACCTAACTACCGCAACCAAAACACCTCACCAATTACACAGTAAAAAAAACACAATCTGCAAATCTGCAAATATAAATCCTAAAACTATATTCTTTCTAGAAAAATAGTTGCTACCTAAGCTCTTATCAATATAACCGGCATAACTTCCACCGATCTTTTCGGGGGAGAATACCAAATTTATTAATTGTTTTATTTCTTTTTCTTTCAATGATCTCCATTTTGGGGAGGATTTATACCTATGTTATTTATTTGTTTGTTTTGTTTTGTTAGATCTAAATCATCGTAACTTCGGATTTTTCATCTTCGATTTAAGTCGAGATTACTGGCATCGAGAGTGTACCGATTATTTATTATTGTGGTTTCATTTTTTAGATCTAAAATTTTTAGTTGTACTTCCATTTCATAACTAGCTCTATTACCCGTGCAAGGCACAGGTTAGCTCTATTTTGACAAAACTTATTGGTGATTTTCCTGTACTCATTTATGATATTTGTGTGTTACTAATACGATACTTTGTGGTTCAAGTTAGAACGATTAATGCGGCGATGAATATACTTAAATTTATAAGTTAATCACCTGATAATAAGCTGACTAAGTAGATCTTTTACAATAATCAGTATTAGTGGAGTGTTATTTGATCGCCCTTCTTACAACGTTTCTCAAAGAACATGACGTTGTCTTAATGAACGATATACAACAATTGGTATAGCCTGAAACCATTCTGTTAAGGTCGATAATCTATTGTTAATCATCTAATACTGAGTTGAGTAAGTAGATGTATTTTAATAGTCAGTAGTATTGGAGTGTTGTTTGATGATCAATATTCTTACTATATTTCTCAAAGAATTTAGTGTTGTTTCCGTGAAAGACACACAAAGCTGGTTGTAGTTTGAAAATATTGTAGTAACGGAGATTACATATTGATAATCACCTAAAAACACTTGATTAATTAGATGGTTTACAATGATTAGTAGTGCTAAACTATTGTTACATCCAACCTTCTTACCATGCTTTTTAAAGACATTGTTGGGGTCTTACCGAATCTCAGATAACAATTATGTACCGTTGTTTGATATAGGTCTCAGACAGCATCTCGATACTCAACAATATTTGAGGGTCTCAGATAACTGGCATAAATCGTTGTTACATCCTATTTTCCTTATAGTGTTATATTATATCGCTAATGTAGATTTCAGAGTGTAGCATTATAAATGAAAATAGTGCTTTACTATTAAGTCAGTGATTTATTTCTATGGAGGCTATTAAACTACGAAGGTTGAAACATAAAATAGCATGATTAATAAAGTATAGTTCACTACTAATATATTATCGAAAAAGTATTATTTAATGTGTGAATGTCTATGATTAAATTTATTAATAAAATTCTATATAAATTAAAAAAATGATCATAATCATATTGTTGTGCACAAGTATAAAGTTAGTATATCGAAATTAGTTAATCACTCAAGTCTCTATGATTAATAAATTATTACTTATTATTATTATCAAAAAATTATATATTTAATGTATGCATGTCTGATTCTAAATTTGATTTTAACATTCTATGTAAATTAAAAAAAATAATTATAATCATATTGGCGTACATGGAGTAAGTATATTGAAATGTGCTAATTATCCAAATCTTGAATCATTTTATTTTATATAAATATTAAAAAAATTGATAATAGAATTTTATGTAAATTACAAAAATAATTATAATCATGTTGTCATTTCAAGAGATTCATCATTTTTTTTATATTTACGTCATATTACACTATCAGCAATAGTGATTGATTCCCTCGTTCAATTCATGGGCATACTCTAAAGACTACAACACATATAATATGATTATGAGTATAAGTGATTCCAGGATTATATATTCATAAATACTATTTAATGTTCACATTTTTGCAAAAATTACCGGTTGATAAAAAAAGATCATTAGCTCTTATTATAAGATTGTGATTAAATTTACATACGTTTTGACATAAAAAATAATCTCCTTCAATTCTTTAATTTTAAATCTATTTTTTTATGATCTCCTCTTGTTCTTGTTGATGACTAAAAGAGAACTGAGTTGGTTTTATATCGCCCAACCCGTGAATTTTTTTCTCCCGTCGGGATAAACAGAACTATTTGGTTATAATATAATACATATATAAATTATACGTTAGTTTTAATGACCAAAAATTGATCAACTATAAATTTGAATTAAACTTAGTATATCGAAACCGGTTAATTAGCCAAGTCTCGAATTATTTAATTTTATATAAGTACTAAAATAAATGGTAAATTTAATATAGGTTGAGACACCCAATATAAATAAATAGTCATCTAGTTCAATAGTTAATGTTATTAAAAAGTAAATAAGTGAACCTATAACTAAGTTGGTTGATGTTAGTAATTTAAACGTATATATATTGGGCTTAATTCCCAATGACGACAATAATTCTAAATAATTATCTGAATTCGGGCGTAAAATTTTAATTTCGAAATAAAAGTAAATTATCATCTAGCTCAATAATTAATGTTATTAAAAAATAAAAAAGTGAGCATCTAGGTAATGTTGTTAGTAGTAATCTCGTTGTAACCCACATGTATAAAGTTGATATATCAACATGAGTTAATCACCCAAATCTTTAATCATTTATCTTATATTAATTTAAAAATAAATATTAAGTTATATATACGCTGAGCACAACAATTTTTTTTACTAAAATATAATAATAATTTCGCTGTAGCCCACGGGTATAAATTTTATATATTAAAATGAGCTAGTTACCCATATCTCGAATTATTTTGTTTTATATGACTATTATATTTAATATTAAAATATATATAGGTCGAACACAACAAATAATATTAATAATCCCGCTATAACTTACAGGTTTAAAGTTATTATATCAACAAAAGTTAATCACATTAATCCAAAAGCATTGCATATTTCAATACTAAATAAATATTAGATTAAATATAAGCCCAGTTACACATGATTATATCAAGATCCAATATTAAATATAGCTCAATTGGTTAAGGACTCTAATTTCATGGTAGAGGTCATGGGTTTGAAACTCTTTAATAACATTATTTTTATAAAACTTAAAAATAAACTGGGGTAAAATAGTAATTTCACATGAATAAAATATTTCCCCAAAACTTGATGCTGCAGTATTATATATAAAATAGATTTAGTATTGTTTGCCCTCCATGTTGAGAAGGTGTTTGTTCTTTGAGTGTTGACTTTGATTTGGTGATAAATATTTGTATGAGATTGTATTTAAGATCAATAGTTCAAATGGATTATAATGAACCATTTACTTTTTTTTTTGGTTATTAATTACATCCGCACATATCAATTGTTGAACTACTAACATCCTGAAAAGAAGGACAAGAGCGCAATCACTGACCTCTTATTGGCAAGTGGGTACTTATAAATATATCATCTTTAATATTTTATTTGATTGTTTATGTGTGAATACTGATATTTTGATCCATCTTATATTTTCTTGACTCGATCAACTTTATAGATGTTGTACGTTTATTAATAATTGAAGCATTTTCATTTATATACCAGGATCATATCTCAATGGATCACTACGTGTTTTCCCGTTTTTGACCTAGCGTCCGATCAATTACTAGGTGGGATTTGATCGTATTTATGATCCCACCATAGTACATATTTTTCAATTATCTGATGGAGATCTCATCCATCAAAGTGCAGTATCAATATTTTCAATAATTATTGAGAATAATGTAAATAATAGAGAGTCGATCCTCAATTCTCCCATCATCTTAAACTGTGATACCATGTTTAGTTATTTATTCTTCTAAAATTTTAAGATATTAAAAATTAGGCTTATAGATAATATCTCATATATTAACACATTTCCCCACCCCTAACTAAACCAAAGAACTGTCATGAACTTGTGATAACAATTACTCTATTGTACTGCACACGTAACTTTCACAAATGGAAACAATTTAATTATCGAGAGTAATATTCTCAAAAGCAGCTCTTTAGGTCAAAAATATTTTTCAGAAAATTAGCTTCTGAATTTAATTAAATAATTTTTAACTGTTTTCAGCAAAAAACTAATGTTGCAGACTGCAACAGCAATACTAGTCATACCTTACATAAGAATTAAATTTTAAAAGGAATTAGTAAGTCGTTTATCACCATGTTGATGACAACCCCTAATTTAATAATCAGAATTTAGGAGTTTTTTTGAAAGGATAGGAAAGTATACAGACTTTTTCTATTTTTGTCGTGGGAGACTATTTTGGTATAGTTTGTACAACATCATTATGTTTTACCATTTATATTGATTTTTTTTGTCAAAAATGACTTATGCGTACATGAATTGTACACTATCCGAACAAGGACGTCTTTCATTCAAGAAAATTTATTATCTAACCAAAAGGCAGCATGTTGCCTCCGGACACTTGGACAATAAGACTTTAATGTCTGAAAATAGAAAAACTGCAATCGGAAAACAAACTGAAGTAATTAAATCACTATTAATACTAGCATAAATCCCGTGCGATGCACGGGTTTCCATTAATATTTTAAATTTTTATTTACCAAGTTATATTATATTTTTAAAATATTTATATAAATTTATAATGATTATAAATTTATAATAAAAATAGTAGAATAACATGTGGTCGTAATTTAGTAGAATAAATAGACTATTTCTAGTAGTTTAACAATTTAGTAGTTTAGCAGATATGTAACACTATTATGTATATCTTTTAATAATATGATAAGTTGTATTCGTAATTTAGTAGGATAAGTATACTATATTTAGTAGTAGTTTAATAATTTAGTAGTTTATATTATCTATTTTTGTAATAATCAAAATTAGAGAATTATCGTTGAACCAAACCGTTGAACCAAATTATCTCTATTCCGGTTATTATAATATAGTATAGATGTAGATGATTATTTTCTTAAAACAATATCATGAGATATTTAAAATGTAAATCTTATCAAAGGTGACCCTTTTATTAGAAACCTATTACATTATTAATTAAGTGAATATTTCATATTTAACGATAAAAATAAAAGCGAATTTTAATTAAGTCTACTTAATCAACTTAATCATGATTTCAAATCAATTAATCTAAACTTAATTTAAATAATACAATACAAGCATTTAGATAATCAATAGATTTATCGAAACTAATGTAAAAAATCAAAATTATTTGAACAAAAGTCACCCGACACAAATTTTCATTTAACAACAATAATAACCAAAAAGAGAATAAATTTATTGAGGTTATCTCAGAGAACTTTTTCTGAGATATGTATGCATATCAAAATAAAACATTATTCCCTTTACTTATAAAATAATTTCTAATTATTTTATTTACTTAACACTTATACAATTAACCCTACACATGTCATGTGTCATACTTGTAATTGTGTTTTTAATATTAGGAAAGTTTCACCAGCTAACCTCAGGAATTTCATTCTCTAACAAAAAAATGGTCAAAACGCCACCTTAAATGGCACTCCCTTGGATTGGCACAAAAGTTACCGTATGTGACACAGATTCATAAATTATAAATTATCTAATAGATATTATAGCAATTTTAAATAATTGAATTTATGATTATAATAATTAAAAAATAATGCAACTGATATCGGATTTTAAAAAAATCATATTAAACACTACTATAACAATGATTAACATAATTTGACTCAAATACTAATTGATACATAATTTATGAAATTACCTAATATGAAAACATAACTGACAACATAATGAATTGCTAACAAAACGATATCAACTAAAGAGCAATAAATAAAATAAATTTACGCGCCAAAAATGAGTAAATCTAACAATTAAACTACTTTTTCAAATTTTAAAAATTAAATAGAAGAGTAACTTAAGAAATTAGGAATTAATAAATCTTAAAGGAAAAGGAAATGAAACTGATAATCACCAGCATTAACTCACAAGTAATTAGGGATGTCAATGAATCAGAAATTCGGTCCGATCCAAAGGCAAGTAGAGCGGATATGGATCACCTAAAATAAAATCGGATCTGAAAAGAATCCGATCCGGGAAAAATCCGATCCAATAAGTATATGATATGAATTTGATTTGGTTATGAATTTGATCTGATCCAAAGGCAAGTAGAGCGGATATGAATTTGATCTGATCCGTTAATAATCCGATCTGGTTATTTATATTTATATTTATTTATCATAAAATATTTATTTATTTTACTAAAATATACTATATATTATTTAATAGAAGATTGATTTGCCATCTGTTGTTCTAGCATTTCTAGTCTCCAGCTCTAGTTGCACTAGTTGTTTGTATAAGTTAGTTTTTAGGTCTTGTTTGTTGTTCTTGCAGTGTGCATGTTGTTTCTCAAGTTTTGTTTATTAATAAAAAGAATAATTATAAGAAAGAAAAGATTAAACTTGGCAAGAAGGAAATTATGCGCAGTGTGAAATTAAAAATAAATGTATATATATAATTATAAACGGATCGGAGCTCCGATCCGAAAATCCATGATCCAAATCATCCGGATATGGATCGACATGTAGAAAATCTGAGTGAAATCCAATCTGAATCCGAATCCGGTAAAATTAGATGGATCAGGATATGTATCAAGGTTGATCTGATCCAGATCTTATCCATTGTAAACCCTACAAGCAATAGTCACAATAACAAATAACAACCATAATCTTTGATTATATGATAACTCTATAACACAAGATAACTAAAAAGAAGGAACTGAAAATATTCTAACAAGATATCAAACCTCATGCCTACTCACCAGATCACATGAAACATAAGAAAAAAACTACACATTCTGCTCAAAAGTAGACATAAGCACAGAAGGACACAAAGAGACATTATCCAGAGATTTACAAATAAAACATGACACTGAACTTCTAAAAAAAGACTTAACACAGTGAAATTACGTCACTACATCAAAATGATGCAGAATTATAAAAGAAAATCATTCCATAATTTATATATTTGAAAATTTCTAAGTTTGACGAGTTTCACCTAAGTCGTGGACCTTATCATTTCCAATGAGATTTTAAAGGTGGTAACAATGCAATGACCGTAACGAGAATTCCCGAGAAGAAACTGTTTGGCACACCTAAAAATGTTAGAATTGTTTCTATAAAAACGTGTAGGAAACGTTAAAAAACTCGTCGAGAATCAACATCGGAGTGCTTGGTATTAGATTTGAACTAAATAATTAATATGAAAACTGAAACTAAGAAAACAAGAATGCCAAGAACTGTTGTTTTATTTCTTGAAAGCAATACAGATATAGTAAGATCAAAACAACCATCCTAGAAAAAAGGACAATACAAACCACTTCCCTATGTTAACTCTACTACCCATTATTCCCCTGAAACACTCCTGTCAGGCAATATGACCAAGTCGTGTGAAATACTTAAACAACAAATAAATAAATAAACGCATACAACCAAATTTGAGATTATCCAACGATTCCCCCTTTAATCTCAAATTTCTTTTCCAGCTGTTGTACTCCCAGAAGACCACGCATCTTCTCAAACTTCATTGTTGTCATTGCCTTAGTCAAGCTATCAGCCCTTTGCATTTCACTTCTCACATGTTTCACAATCACCTCGCCACGCTCGACACACTCACGGATAAAATGATAAAGAATATCAATGTTCTTAGACTTACCAATTAATACTGGGTTTTTAGCCAAATCAATGGCTGATATATTTTCTATATACAGCGGAACTGGACCCACATAATCTGAAGTTATCTGACTTAACACATTCCGCAACCAAATCCCTTGACAGGCTGCTGTAGTGGTCGCCATAAATTCAGCCTCACTGGAAGATAAAGCTACACATCTTTGTTTTTGAGAGACCCAAGGTATGAGACTTTTATTCTAGTAGTAGGCCATTCCCCCTGTATACTTTCTGTCATCCATTGTACCACCCATGTCGCTATCCGAGTATCATGTGATAATGTTATTTCCTCCTCCTTCCGTGTACACTAAACCAAACTGTAAAGTGCCTTTCAAGTACCTTAGTATTCTCTTTACAACGTTTAAATAAAGTATAGTTGGTCGTTCCATGTAACGACTTACCACACCAACTGCGTAGGCAATGTCTGCGTAGGCAATGTCTGGTCGTGTATTAACCAGTTAACGCAAACTTCCAACCAAACTCTTATACATAGTAGTATCAACCATCTTTCCCATATCATCGTTACTGATTTTGTCCTTAGGATCCATTGGGTACTTCGTTGAATTGCAATCCTTCATTCCTACTTTCTCTATAATTTTCTTCACATAGGATGACTATTTCAACACAATATGACCCTGATTTTGTTCCACCTCGATTCCCAGATAATAGCTTAGCTTTCCCAGGTTTGTCATCTCAAATTTATCCTTCATTTGAGCATTAAACTCTTGGATCTTAAGAGCATTAGCCCCAGTAACTAGGATATCATCGATATACACTATGACGCCCTCAATCTCGGGGTTAGGATTCACACACCTTTAATCTAATAATTAAATAAGCATAAACCCCGATTAACTACTAACAGGATCAACAGGATAAAGTATGAGACAAGATTACAACTATCAATCATAAAATATAACTTACAACCCCAAAATATTATTAAATAAACAATATCGATTCCGGCTGGGAACCGACATATAACCCATTGTATCTTTAAACATTTCCTTCTAGCAGCGAGCTCACTCAAAAATACCACTACCTGCTCTGGCAACCGGAAGCCCTCAACACGGTAGGGACAACCAGGTACGCTCTTACGAGCAGTGCGCCTAAGTCTGGATATCTTCTTGCTTAACTGCCATGGTTAGATTAAAACAAAACATATGAGTAAAAAAATCAGCAAGTAACTATAAAGCAGTTCTACGATATCAAATCACAATATACTTTACCAAACTCAGGGCATTCTACTTTATTTGTTCTAGGTGGCAGATTTCCAGCTTTTGGGTTAAGGAAAGGTTTTGAAGGATAATGTGGGGCTTTCAAGGAACAAGGCTCAATGCAGGACGAAAGCTGACATTCATCACGAATCATTAAAGGATCAGAATAGATCTTTCAAAAGAGGAAAGCAACAGTATTTCATTATATGGGATCAATCATATGATCATCACATTTAAGAATCAGGGTTCTCGACCTTTAAGCTTCACATTACCATAATCAACTCTTTTCAAAACAATATAAACCATTTTCATTTTCAAGAATCAATTTTCTGAATAGAAAGTTTCAGTTCCCTTTTAAATAATCATTTAGAACCGTTGATTGGATCACTTTATCTTTCCATTTCACTATAATACGGGTGATCAGCCCGTACCGACCTCCATCCGGTCTTTAAGGTACCAATCGGCATAATTTCAGCCTTAAATTGGACTAGCCTCCCTAGCCTCTTACCATGACTGGACTAGTCATGTAACACCCCCAAATCCGGGGTCGGGGATTCGGGTTGTCACGAGTTCCATTTCCCTTATCAATACTTAATCTTAATAATCAACCAACTACTGTGTACTGTGACCCCACAATATACACACACACACCACAATTTATAGTCTCAGAGATGAATACCAAAAATAACACAAGTCATTTTATTCCACAATTATAAACCATTTCACCATAAAAAGGGTTTCTGAATAATTTACATTTCTTTGCCATTATTACAATTGATAAAGATACATAAGTCTGGTACATCAAAAGTTGAAAGCCTAGCCTATTGGTAGTTCCTACCTCAGCTACAGTGACATCAACGCCTATAGGAAATTGCGGAACGTTTCATATCCGCTCGCAAATTGGGAGCTTGGTCCTGTTCATCTTTTCTATCTGTTGTTGTGTGATGAAAGAAGAAAGCAAGGGTGAGCAACAAGCCCACCAAAATAATATGTATAATGATTAACTATATATGAGCATTCTCATAGTACTCATGAAAGTCTTGGTCAAGAAGAAATGAACCAAGCTGATATCTTAACGTGACGAAGTCACAAAATATTCGATATATATACATATATACTTTTCAAAATCTTTGAAATCCTCTGCCATGTATAATATACACAGAGTTCCAGTTTATAACTGTATAAAACTATCGTTGTAAGGTGATGTCATATATCTAACCTTGTCTCAACATTTTTGTGAAAATCTTTGTCATGCATAAGATAATTTGTGAGGTCACACACACTGTAGAGGGTGTGAATACAGTGTATTATACAATCAAATCGAACTTTAATATCTTGAGTAACAGAAAACAAACTTTATTGAAACAATAAACTCTGTTATAATATGGAACTGTTACCTCTCAGTGATGAACAAATATCACGAGAGCTGCTAGGGTTACAATGAATAATCCTCTCGAATATGATAACACTTATAGTGTAAACCCTATGTCTGTGTTTATATACTACACAGTTACAAGATAATCGCTAATTGATATGGAATATAATTCTGCTTCCTAAAATATATCAATTAGATATCTTTTCTTCCAAGTATTCCATTCTTCACAGAACTCCTTCTTCATGCATATGTCTTCTTATATTTATCTCGATCTTCTTTCCTTTAATCAGCTACTTTCCTTATCTAATCGTCCTTCAGCACTTAAGTTCTGATATCCAACTTCTGATGATTATCTCCTGATAATATAAGTACTGATATCCTTAAGTCCTGACTTCCAGTATAAGTATTGATTCCCAGTTAAGTACTGATTTGTCCTGTTAAGTAAAATCTGAAAACTAAACATAAATCATATTAGCCATGACATTATCAAATATATCTAACAATCTCCCCCAACTTGTAAATTAGCATAATATACAAGTTTAACAGATATTTGATGATGTCAAAAACATTAAGTACAAATGCATGAGAATTAGACTAGATAACTACAACTTACAGTCCTTAAAGCTTTACCAATATTTAACTTCTGATAACAACTTCAGTCTGTACAAATATCAGAATTTAAGCAGTTGTAGATCTTTGACTTGGCTTCATCTTCTGATCTCTCTGATGTCAGGAGTTGTTCTGAGATAGTTCTTCAACAAACATCTCTCAGCATATCTAAGTTCATCAATCATTCTCCTTTTGACATCTTTAAGCTCTGCAGTATCTTCACCAATTTGAAAGATTGCAGCCCTGAGATCATTAATCTTTGCTTTTCTTATATCCTGATCCAGTATGATCAAATAAGCTTTATCAGACTCAAGATTGAATTCCACAGCCTTGTACCCTAGAAAGGTAGTTATAATTTGAGCAGAATTGGGCTTCATTTCAACTATATCACCCTTGTGATATCTGTACTTTGGAACATATGTGCTGTCAGATTTAACAAAATAAAGCCTTTTCTGTCTCTGAATCTGATCCTTCAAATAGTTTGCAGCAGTTCCTGTCAATCTGTCATCCACTTGAAGTAAGAATAGTACATGCTCCAATTCTTCAAAATACTTCAATGGAATGGCATTTTGCCTTATATGATAAACCCTACCATCTGTCATGAAATACAACAAGATGTATTCTTTCAAGTAGGTACGGTAAACCATTTGTACAGATTCCAGTTGATTCAATCTCTCAGGAGTTGCTCCAATACCTGGTTCACTCAAGGAAGTTGGATCATTGGTAGTGTTCTGTATTCTCCTTTCATCAGCACTTCCCAATCCATTTTTATCTCTTGCTTCCTTTCCAGTAACTACTCTAGCTTTAAAAACACTTGCAGTAGTCTTCAAAGGTTGAGTCTGTTTTACTTTAGTGAATCCTGGTAGGAGTGTCTTTGGTCTATCTTCTGATATCAAGTTAACTTGAACTATGTCAGAGGTCAGAGCAAGATCATCCTTTTCATCAGTAATTTCTTCATCCTCAGGAGGCACATAAACCTTGATAGGTTCACCAACCTTTTCTTTACCCTTGGATCTTGGATCTATCTGCGGTTGTGATTTAGCTAATGTTGCTTCAGTATGTGTCCTTTCTTTGATCACAATGCCTTTGAGTTTTGGAAGTGGCTTTTTACCAGAAGCTTCAGATTTAGATGTGACTTTCTCTGATTTAAGTCTGGCTTCTTCTTCCATTAAACTCTCCAAGTCCATTCCTGGATTTTCCTGAAGAAATAACTGTCTTGACATTTCCTCATCAAGATCTAAAAGTTCATCAGAACTTATCCTTTTACTAGTAGCAGAACTTATTCTTTTCCCAGTATCAGAACTTGTCTTGTGACTTGTGATTGTAGCTTTTCTTGATGTGAAACCTCTACCTTGACTATGACCTCTACCCGTTCCAGAGTTTCCTAGATCATCCTTTTCATCATCCTTCCCTTTCAGTGTCTTGTCAGTCTTGCATTTGGACTTAATTACTTTCTCCCCCTTTTTGGCATCAGCAGGTAGTCGAAGAGAGACAAGCAATTCCACTAAGGCTTGGATTTCATTAAGTTGTGATTGCTGAGAAGCTTGATTTTTCAGAATATCATCAATCTGAGCTTGTTGAGTATCTTGAGTCTTCTCAATATAAGCAATCCTGTCAAAGGTAGGTTGGAAGAACTTTTTCTTATCAATCTTTTGAACTTGTTCCTGTTTGATAAATTCTTCCTGAATCTTGTGTAGCTCTGCATGAGTAGTTGAATAAAGACCTTGTAGATGTTTAGTACTCAATGCAGTGACTCTAAGCTGGGTTTTGAAATCATCAGAATTTAACATTTCATCAGCTTTAGTCAAGTGCTCAGCAAGATGCTTTTCATTTGGAACACAAGAAACTGAGTTCCATTCCTTAGTCTACTCCTGTCCTGCAGGAGTTTCACTCGAAGGCACTGGTGCTTCTCTAGTAACAAACTTCTTAACAAGTTCAGACTTAAGAATAGTTTATTGAGAAGCATGTCCTGAAGGACATGTTTCATCAGCATCTGCAGTTGGAGCAGCATCACCAGTATCTCCAGCATTTGCAGCATCAGAACTTATAGAATCAGTATCCTCTGATAAAACAACAGTGTGAGTAGCAATGGAGGCTTCAGCATCCTCTAATTGCTGATCTGGTTCTAAGTTCTGATCAACAGCCATATCCTAATGCTCACCTAAAGTCTGATCATCAGCATCTAGATGTAGAGAAGGTGTAACAGATAACTCTGGAGTTTGAACAGCATCAGTAACAGGTGTTGTTAAAGGATTAGGTGATGTTGGAGCTTCTAAGAGAATTACTTCAGGCACAACCAAGTTTTGAACATCAATATCAGCACTTGTACCTGGATCAACATGAGATACAGCTGGTGTGATGACCTTTTCAGAAACAGCTTCCTTAGACGGAGTTGATGGAGAAGAAGTAACTTTAGCAAATTCCTTTTCTTGTGAGATCAGAGATTGCTGATCCCCTTCCTTAGCTGCTTCCTCTTCATCATCTGAAACTGGCCTATTTGCCCTCTGTTTCTTGTATCTCTTTGTAGATTTGGATTCCTTGGGAGTTTCAGGAACAGTCATTCTTCTAAGCCTCTTGAGAAGCCTAGATCCCCCAATTCCAGAATCCTTCTGAGAAGTCACTTTCTCAGCTTCTTCAATAACAGGTTCTGAAGAAGGAACCTGTTCCTCAGTATCAGATTCATCTCTCAAAGCAATCTTCCTTTTCTTCTGAAGTGTTTTAGGAACAGTCTTTGTCCTCTTTGGTTTGGAAGATGAAGGCTTCACAGTAGGTGCTGATGATGAGGGTTGAACTGTCTGTGAAGTGGAGAGATAGGATTTGATATATTGTCTGAGGGTTGGTTGAGTACAATGAGTGGTAGGTGTTGATGGTTGTTGTGATTTTTGGGAGGTTGTTATCGGTTGGACATCAGAATAAACAGATCTATAAGTATCAGGATCAGCATTTACTAAGATCTGTTTTACAGACTGAGGAATCTGTAAAGGTCTAACAACTGATTTCTTAGTGTCATCATTTACCAGGTCATTAAAGTAGTGTTTCGCAACTTTAAAAGGTGGAGTTGAGGAACTGACTAATTGAGGTTCATCAGTACAAAAAGTATATATAAGTTGACAGAATCTAGCAAAGTACACAACATTCCTATCCTCTATCATCCTATCCCCAATAAAACCAATTATACCAGTTGCAAAATCAAAATGAGTTTGGTTTATAATAGCATACCCGATGTGCTGACTCAAAATTGGGATAACATCAAAATTCGAACATTTGTTCCCAAAAGCTTTAGTGATGCAGTCAAAGAAGAAGCTCCATTCTCTTCTGATATGAGCCCGTTTCAACTGCCCAAGTGTTGCCAAACTCTGTTCATACCCCAAATTGGCCATTAACTCCTGAAGAGCTGATTCCTCTGGAATTGAAAAGGTACATCCTTCTGGGAGATGTAGAGCCTTGCGTATTGTACCAGGAGTGACTGCATATGAAGAATCACCCACTTCGAAAACAATACTAGGAGTGCCATGTCTACCACCATCATCAAAGTGCCCAGTCCTCTAAAATGTCAGAACTTGTTGGCATGAAAAGACTGAAGGCTGGGTCAATGCATACCCAATCTCACTGTGTGCAAGAAGATCTTGCACAAAATGCAATTCAGATGGAGCTTCAGCATGATCAAGAATTGCAGCATAGTTGTTTGGAACAAACTTAGCTCCATCAATGATTAAATCCTTAGGTGTCATGTGAAAAATTGAGATTTAAGCGTGCCTGTTAGGTGTTTGATAAAATGTCTGTATGAAAAACCAACGTGAGAAGAAGAAAGAGAGTAAAAGCAAGGAGAGAAAAAAAATATGAAGGGAAATAAAAGATTAAAAAAATCTTCTCTCTTTCTTACTTATACTCTAAAAAAAATGTTACCGTTGGACACCTGTCAGACATGCAGTAATAACGGATAATTACTGGGCTCGAGAAAACAGTAATCATTACTTACCCACTTACCGTTTTTCAAGGAAAAACTGTTCCACTTACCCAGATATTCCATCAATCAAGGTGAAACAGTTTTAATTCAAAATTGAAACTGTTCCCACTTATTTAATTATTTTTCACTGCATCATTAATATTCTGAAAATAAATCAAGTGAAAATGACCAAGATAAATCAGATGAGTAAGTACTGATAAAGGAAAATCAGAACTTAAATTAAAATAGAAGTTATATGGTCATCAGAATATGACTATGTATCAGGATTTATCAATGCATTACAAAAGAACTTAGAGACAAAATCTTGAAACAAAAACAAATTTCATTAATATATCAAGTGAATACATTCATGAAATTGAAATTACATCAGTACTTGTACAAGATTTCCCTAAGCTGCTAAACCTAACGTCAACAGCCTTTGTCCTAGCTCAAGAAGCAGGGCAAGGCTGATGATGAAGAAAAACAGGAAGAAGAAAATAAATCATTTCTTCTTCCTACTCTCGATAAACAGAATGGCGAGTCGAATGATTCGCTCTTGTTGGCGGAGAGCTTCCAGCCTTTCCTCCTCCAATCGCTCCAGATGGCGATGGTAATCCATATAGAATAACAGGAGGTGGGTGAGTACCTCCTGTGGGACAGAGTCCCATATCTCATCAGGAATAGCAGTGACGTGCCATTCCTGCTGCCAATCGGCACAGCTTAGCTCCATATTGAATGTTTCGTAGTTCAAAAACATGTTGTATCTGACCATGGTGTTTTTGAAAGAAAAAAATGAAGGTAAGATGAGTTTGTGAGAAAGGATTTGATGGGAAGGCTGATGTGAAGTGGTTTCTTATATAGGCAAGAGAATGCCAGGAGACGCAAAGAAATTTAATGCTGACAGGTAGAATTAATTCTACCTCGTCTCCCCAGACTTGGAAAAAGAAAAACATTCATTGGAAAGAGAAAACATGGTTTAATGCGCATAAGAAGCAAGTAAAAGTTGACTGTTCAAGTACGAATACCATTAACCCTATCCATAGTGACTATTAATCTTCCACTTCAACATATTCTAGTTTGAACCGAGACTGTTATCAAATTTTATCCACAGATAAGTCAAGTAAAGAATTAGACTGTAATATCAGAACTTAGACTTATCTCAGAACTTAATAGGCATCAAAACATAATTTCTTAACTCGAAAAAGGAATGCCTATCTTAGTAAGTCCTCATACAAGTTCTGAGTTATATTCTTCAGAACTTAATCATCAGAACATATAACCAGAACTTGTCCTCAGAATTTGTGCAAAGTGACACAATGACTATTTATCTAAAACAACATAGACCACCACAGTAATTTTCATCATTCATATGGAGTGATTAGTGTGTGCATTAAGCTAAATGCCAGACAAAGAGTAAAGTCTAATTCACTTCAGTATATCTTAGAAATAAGGCATAACTAAAACTTTGCTAAAGAGCTGTCATTATTCTGAAACCTACTGTTGAATAAGTTCATGCTTGAGTCCACCTCAACTATTTTGTGCTAATTTTATGCATCTTTTTAAATTCCATATCACAGTGGCTTCTCAGTGTAAGTGAGTCACGACTGCTTATCAGAATTTATGCTATTATCAGAGTATTTCTCCAGTAATCATAGAGTGTGAAAAGTCACCAAGAAAATATTTTGCTTTTCTAATGCATATTTACTTAATACCAGCAATGCACTTGGGTCGTCCCTTCCACATTTTTACTCTAGATCTCAAAGGAGTACCTGATTTTATTCTTTGATCCTTTTGCTTTTTCTTTTGATAAGTGAGGTTTATCAGCACTTAGTGCATTCAGCAGATTTACTAGTATCAGAACTTAACAGATGAGTAGCATTATTCTAATTTGTGACTTAGTAATAAGATAAACAAAGTAAACTCAACTAAGCTCCATTATCAGAATTTGCTTGTGTCAATAGATTTCCACATAAATAATTACTTCTTACATGTGATCATTTGTTTATTGAAGACTACTAGGTCAGCATCTAGCACAGTGATCCTCATAGGATTGAATAGTTACTTAAACAGACATATCACTTATCAGAGTTTAGAAACATATATCAGACAACAGTTAGTACTTAAACACGTTTGTCAATTAAGCACAGAATACAGAAAGAGATTATATTCTGTAAATACTGATCATAAGGTTTGATATAACAGAACAAGACTAAGCAGATTTAGAGAAAGAACCTGAAACCATTCCAAGTTCATTTACCAATCTTGTAAAAGTGGCTTCACGCAGTGGTTTTGTGAAGATATATGCTAGTTGTTGATCTGTTGGAACAAAGTGCAATTCTACTGTACCTTCATCCACATGTTCCCTTATGAAGTGGTACCTGATGCTGATGTGCTTTGTCATAGACTGTTGAACTGGATTACCTGTCATAGCAATAGCACTTTGATTATCACAGTAAATTGGGATTTTGAAATATGTTAACCCAAAATCCAGTAACTGATTCTTCATCCAAAGAATCTGTGCACAACAGCTTCCTGCAGCAATATACACTGCTTCTACAGTTGATGTGGAAATTGACTTTTGTTTCTTGCTGAACCAAGAAACCAATCTGCCTCCATGAAATTGGCAGCTTCCACTTGTGCTTTTCCTGTCAATTTTGCAACCTGCAAAATCTGCATCTGAGTAACCTATTAGTTTAAAATCCGATTCTCTAGGATACCACAATCCCAGATCAGCTGTTCCTTTAAGATACTTAAAAATTCTTTTCACAGCTGTTAAGTGAGGTTCTCTTGGATCTGCTTGAAATCTTGCACAAAGACAGGTAACATACATGATATCAGGTCTACTAGCAGTTAGATAGAGTAGAGAGCCAATCATACCTCTGTAATCAGTAATATCTACTGATTTACCAGTATCCTTATCCAGTTTTGTTGCAGTGGTCATGGAAGTGGATGCACTTGAACAATCTTGCATTCCAAATTTCTTCAGCAAATTTCTGGTGTACTTAGTTTGACAAATAAAAGTGCCTTCTTCATTCTGCTTGACTTGAAGGCCCAGAAAATAGCTAAGTTCCCCCATCATACTCATCTGATACCTTGACTGCATCAGTTTGGCAAACTTCTTGCAAAGTCTGTCATTTGTAGACCCAAAAATGATATCATCAACATAAATCTAGACCAGAAGTAAGTCCTTTCCATGGTTGAGGTAGAACAGAGTTTTGTCTATTATTCCTCTGTTGAATCCACTTTCCAGAAGAAGCTGAGCTAAAGTCTCATACCATACTCTAGGAGCTTGCTTAAGTCCATAAAGTGCTTTATCAAGCATGTAGACATAATCTGGATGTTTGGAGTCTACAAAGCCTGGAGGTTGTTCAGCATATACTTCCTCCTCCAATTCTCCATTGAGAAAAGCACTTTTCAAATACATTTGAAAGACAGTAAACTTTTTGTGAGCAGCATAAGCCAAAAATATCCTTATGGCTTCTAACCTAGCAACTGGTGCAAATGTTTCATCATAATCAATTCCCTCCTGTTGAGAATATCCTTTTGCAACCAGCCTTGCCTTATTTCTTATAATTATGCCATCACTGTCAGTTTTGTTTCTGAATACCCACTTTGTACCAACAACAGATCTATTCTTTGGTCTTGGCACTAGGGTCCAGACTTTGTTTTTTTCAAATTCATTTAACTCTTCCTGCATTGCTTGCACCCAATCAGCATCTTGAAGAGCTTCTTCCACTTTCTTTGGATCAGTCTGAGAGAGAAAAGAATTGTAAAGACATTCGTTTGAAGTACCTGTTCTAGTTCTGACACCTGCATCAGGATTTCCAATTATCAAATCAGGTGTATGTGATTTTGTCCACTTCCTTGCAGATGGAAGGTTTTCTCTAGAACTGGATGCTTCCCCATGATCCATGCTGTCTTCATTTTCATTTTCTGATGCTCCTCTTGAAACTATGCTCTCTGAGTTGAATTCTTCAGAATTTAGATTTTCAGCACTGTCAGAACTTGGCTTATCAGAACTTGACGAATCAGAACTTGAAGATCTAGACGTATGCTCTGAAGTTTCTTGAGATGTTGTAAGATCTTGAGTATGCTCCCCCTGCACAGGTTCATCTTCCTGGCGTAGTCACCACAGTTTCAATAACATCAGAGTTTAATCCATCAGAATTTACAGTATCAGGACTTAGACTGTTAGGATTTTTAGCATCAGAATTTAAGTCTTCATTTTCAAATCTCAGCTGATCATGGTCAATAAAATCTTCAAGACCAGTAATCTTCTTGTCATCAAAGGAGACATTGATAGATTCCATGACCACTTTTGTTCTCAAATTATAGACTCTGAAGGCTTTTGTGGAAAGTGGATATCCAACAAAGATTCCTTCATTAGCTTTTAGATCAAACTTTGATAGCTGTTCAGGATGAGTCTTGAGAACAAAACACTTGCCTTTAAATACATGAAAGTACTTCTGATTTGGCTTCTTTTTCTTCACCATCTCATATGGTGTTTTTCCTTGCTTGTTAATGAGTGTTGCATTTTGAGTAAAACAAGCAGTCTGCACAGCTTTAGCCCAGAAATAGGTTGCAAGCTTCGCTTCTTCAAGCATTGTACGTGCAGCTTCAATGAGAGTTCTATTCTTCCTTTCAACAACTCCATTTTGCTGTGGAGTTCCAGGAGCAGAAAATTCCTGCTTTATTCCATGGTTTTTGCAGAACTCTTCCATTATCAAATTCTTGAACTCAGTGCCATTATCATTCCTTAAGGTTTTCACAGAATCTTTGACCAATTTATCTAGATGTTTGACATGATCAATCAAGATAGATGCAGTTTCACTTTTTGTGTACAAGAAATACACCCATGTGTATCTAGTGAACTCATCCACTATGACCAATGTATATTTCTTCTTTGCAATAGATATGACATTTACTGGACCAAATAGATCAACATGTAGTAGATGATAAGGCTCAAGAATTGATGATTCAGTCTTGCTCTTGAATGAAGATTTTCTTTGTTTGGCCTTCTGACAAGAATCACAAAGGCCATCAGGAGCAAATACTGACTTTGGCAGTCCTCTCACAAGATCTTTCTTGACCAGTTCATTTATATTGTTGAAATTTAAATGACAGAGTTTCTTGTGCCAATTCCAGCTTTCTTCAATTGATGCTCTACTCATCAGACAGATTGCAGAACCATCAGTACTTGTTGAAAGCTTAGCTTCATAAATGTTACCACGCCTGTATCCTTTCAGAACAACTTTGCCTTTAGATTTACTCACAACTTCACAGTGTTCTTCAAAGAAATCAACATGATAACCTCTGTCACAGATTTGACTTATACTCAGCAGATTGTGTTTAAGTCCTGAGACCAGAGCTACTTCTTTAATGATGACATTGCCAAGATTGATATTGCCATATCCCAATATTTTTCCAATGTTGCCATCTCCATAAGAAACACTTGGGCCAGCTTTCTCCACAAAGTCTGATAGTAGGGCCTTATTTCCAGTCATATGTCCTGAACATCCACTGTCCAGAACTATAATATTTTTCCTCTTGCCCTGCAATCACAAAGACCACTAATTATTAGTTTTAAGGACCCAGACTTGCTTGGATCCTTTGGCCTTATTAAGTTTGTTAACATTTGCAGCGAATTTAGCATCAGAGTTTATGTTAACATTTTTCTTATCAGAACTTACACTATCAGACTTTGAATCAGAATTTACACTAGAAGGAACAATGGAAACTTTCTTCAAAGAAGGTTTTAATTGATAATAATCATAGTACAAACTATGATATTCCTTACAAGTATAAATGGAATGCCATAAACTACCACAATGAAAACAAGGATTTTGTGGTTTATATCTAACAGACTGACTCTTAACTCCTGATTTTGAAGGTAAGGAGTTAATGTTCTTATTCTTCCTGCAAAAAGAAGCCAGATGGTTAGAACTTCCAAAGTTATGACATGTTTTCCTAGGAGCATCAAGAACAGGTTTATAATCATTTCTTTTATTCACACCTTCTTTTCCATTCCTATTTTTCCTAGGTGATTTTACCTTGTTTGCATTCTTAACATCTTTCAGCTTATGCTTAAGCTGCTTCTTAGTCATTAAGCCTATGTTTACTTCAGCTATCTTTTCCTGTTTTAGTTTGTCAAAAGTTAATCCCTCTCTAACTTCTGATTTATCATTATCAGACTTTTCAGTTACAAACTTAATAGGTTTTAACTTTGGCTTTTGCTTAACAACATGCTTAATTTCTACAGTTCCTTTATCATTCTTATCCTCTCCATAACTTAAGCCCTCTTTCCAATTTTCACTACTTAGCAAATTTTGAGTTGTTCTTCCGGAGTTAGTCCAAGTCCTGATTATTTCTCTTTCCTTTTCTAACTCAGTTTTTAGAGATTCATTCATTTTTAGCACTTCATCCCTAACATAAAGAGCATCATCTCTATCCTTCTGAGTTTGATGGAACATAACTAACTCTTTTTCTAAGAAATCATTTCTTTTCTTAAAAGCAAGATTTTCAGAAGTTAATCTTTCACATGTTAAAGTTTGATCTCTATAACTAACAAACATGGTTTTAAGATATCTTCTGAACTCATTAATATCATCAGTATGAAAAGCATAGGTAGTCTGAGGTACCTTTGTTTCAGCAGTTTCAGAACTGCTCTCAGCACTTTCTTTATCAGCATTTGCCATCAATGCATAGTTCTCCTCACTTTCAGAGTCTGAGGTGTCTGTCTAGTTTTTCTGCTTTGTGACAAGAGCCTTGCCTTTGTCACCCTTTACCTTGCAGTCAGGAGATATGAGGCCTTTCTCACCACAGTTATAGCATTTGACATTGGTATAATCTCCTCTATCAGACTTTCCTCCTCTGCCTTCAGATCTTCTGAAATTCTTCTTATCAGAACTTATGCCTTTCCTAGAAAACTTCTTTCCCTTCCTGAACTTCCTGTATGCAATCTTTGTGATCCCTTTCACCATAAGAGCACACAGCTTCATCATCTCCTCATCAGCATCAGTCTCAGGCAAGCTTTCAGAATCTGAGTCATCATCACTTTCAGAACTTGATGACTCAGTATCAGACTTTGTTAAAAGAGCTTTACCCTTATCTTTCCTTGAGGTAGCTGCCTTGGGGGATTCTTCTTCATCCTTAAGAGCAACTGTTCTTGACTTTCCTCCTTTTCTTTTGCTTTTTTGTTCCATCTCAAGTTCATGAGTCTTGAGCATTCCATAAATTTCATCAAGAGTTGTTTCATCAAGATTGTAATTGTCTCTTATTGTTGTTGCCTTCAAATCCCAACATTTAGGAAGAGCTAACAGGAATTTAAGGTTTGAATCTTCAAGATCATACTCCTTATTAACCAGTGACAGATAATTCAAGAGTTTGATAAATCTATCATATAAATCAGTCAAGGATTCATTAGCCTTTAAATCAAAGTGTTCATACTCTTGAGTGAGTATTGTCTTCCTGTTCTTTTTAATCGTATCAGTTCCCTCACACCTTGTTTCCAGAGCATCCCATATCTCTTTAGAAGTCTTGCAGTTAATTACCCTGTTTGACATTACATTATCAATGGCACTATGCAGTAAGTGTCGTACCTTAGCGTCCTTAACAATTGATGCGATATCTTCAGCAGTATAATCACTCTTTTCGTTTGGTACGGTTTTTGCTGCTTCACCTGCAACTGCAACTGCGAGCTTGGTTGGTTTGTGAGGCCCTTCCTTGATTCTATTAAGATATTCTGGATCTGTAGCTTCCAGAAACATGGTCATCCTCACCTTCCATATGGCATATTCAGATGGTCTCAGTATGGGAACTCTGATGGTTTCATACCGACTTTGAATTTGTGTCTTTGGAGGTTCTTCAGTTTTGGTAGGCTTAGTTGGAGTTTCTGTGTCAGACATGATTGTGTTTGGATCTTTAACTGTATGTGTGTTAACAGATAAGCTCTGATACCACTTGTTAGGTCACACACACTGTAGAGGGTGTGAATACAGTGTATAATACAATCAAATCGAACTTTAATATCTTGAGTAACAGAAAACAAACTTTATTGAAACAATAAACTCTGTTACAGTATGGAACTGTTACCTCTCAGTGATGAACAAATATCACGAGAGCTGCTAGGGTTACAATGAATAATCTTCTCGAATATGATAACACTTATAGTGTAAACCCTATGTCTGTGTTTATATACTACACAGTTACAAGATAATCGCTAATTGATATGGAATATAATTCTGCTTCCTAAAATATATCAATTAGATATCTTTTCTTCCAAGTATTCCATTCTTCACGGAACTCCTTCTTCATGCATATCTCTTCTTATGTTTATCTCGATCTTCTTTCCTTAAATCAGCTACTTTCCTTATCTAATCGTCCTTCAGCACTTAAGTTCTGATATCCAACTTCTGATGATTATCTCCTGATAATATAAGTACTGATATCCTTAAGTCCTGACTTCCAGTATAAGTACTGATTCCCAGTCAAGTACTGATTTGTCCTGTTAAGTAAGATCTGAAAACTAAACATAAATCATATTAGCCATGACATTATCAAATATATCTAACATAATCATTAACCAGATATAAGTTGAAAAGATGAAGTTACAAGATACTTCAATATGCTTATATCTTTTTCGAATACTACTTGAACTACCACCGTTCAAGTTATAATTAGTTTCAAAAGTTCATCACATAGATGAGACTACAAGACAAGATTTGAATAGATTCAATCTTTTAATATCGTTATAAATAATGAAGTTACGAGATACTTCATTAAGTCCCGATATATATATATACACCTATATATATACATTTCATACACTCCTTGAAAACCTCTGTTATGAAAATTATAAATAGAGTTTCAATTTCCAATGAATTTGGAAAGGAGAAAACCTTGGCATAAACTTGATATCTTGCTGATCAGGCAAAGATGCCAATAAGTAACCTTTTCTACTAGTAGATGGACGAATTCCCCACTGGTCATTACCCTGGCCGCAATAGGACCTTATGCTGGACTGCCACTCAGCCACTTACGCGTTTGATGGACTCCCACTGAGCCACTTACACTTTCATGGACGCCCACTGAGCCCATGTTGCTTATGCTGACTCAAATTGATGGACTTACTTCCCGAACGTTGGGTAAGTAATCAATTCATTTATCAAAACAGCAACCTCGTTGCGAATATAAAATACACCACAAAGCCGGATCCTTTAGATTTTTGAACGAGTATTCAAGTCCCCTTCAAAAGGAAGATCTTAAATTTGAAAACGAGTTTTGGGATCCGCTCTAAACTTTAAAAGTCAATTTGAAGACTCGAAAACATTTTTAAGAATGTTTGGAGTACTGCTGATTTATTAAAATAAATCAGTCCCAATATATTAGAAAATATCTGAATATTATTATTTAAATAATAATATTCCCAAAAAGGATAATCTCTATAAAATAATCGAAGTAGAAGTGTTAAACTCATACTTGAAATGGGTATTAAATAACCAAAGATATACTTATACGAAAGTACTATCTTTATTTGAATAATCAAAAATAAGTTTGATTATCGAAACATTATTCTTTAATAAAATAAAGAATATTACTTAGTAAATAATCGGAGTCATAAGTCATCGAATGAATATTCAAAATAATATTCATTAATAAAATAAACGGGGTCATAAGCCCTCGAATGAATATTCAAAATAATATTCATTAATAAAATAAACGGAGTCATAAGCCCTCGAATGAATATTCAAAATAATATTCATTAATTAAAATAAACGGAGTCATAAGCCCCCGAATGAATATTCAAAATAATATTTATTAATAAAATAAACGGAGTTATAATTCCCGAATGAATATTCAAAATAATATTCATTAAATAATATAAACTGAGTCATAAGTCCTCGAATGAATATTCAAGTAATATTCATTAAATAAAATAAAGTTATCGAATAAACCTTATTCGATTAATAGTTTTGAAAACTATATCAATATATATATATATAACTATATATATATATCATATACTCGGGAACATCTACTCCCTGTTATATACCTTTGGGTCCCCTATCCTCAGGGTATACGCAACTTCTGCTTATCTCTAGCATAGGTATTATGCAACTAATAAGCATTTGTACCAACATATATATAAATCAAGAATACGAAACAAGCATGCATATATACCATATCACATGCTACAATATATCGCAAGAATTTGCTAATAACAAACATGCATTTATCACAAGATCATGCATATACACATATACATCACAACAACAGTTATATGGGTAGAAAACTTGCCTGAGCGACTGGGGGTTACAAATGGCTTGGGACGAGTCTGGTAACCTATAAACAATATATAAGTTGGAATTAAACCAAAGTCTCTTATGAATCTATACTTTAACCAATTATACCCTAACGTTCGCTTTTGCGCTTAACGATTCACTTAAGTTACTCGAGTACCCTCGGCTCCACCATTTTTAATAAATTAACCATTAAGGATTTTAAGGCGATTCTTTCGCGAGTGCCTTACCAACTGCCTAATACACTTTACATAAATGTTTCATACTCCAGTTAGTCCTTTAAGGTCTTTAACCTATGTTTCAAAGTAAGGTGAGGGGTAATGGTTCGTTCGCGAAACGCCGTTACTTAAAACGGTCGTTTCTCCTAAACCGTACATCGGAATCAAACGAACCACATATCAAAACGAAGCTCGTAACATGAACTATCTAATCATGGAAATGGTCAAAACCTAGCAGTGAGTTCACGGGTCCTAATGTTAAGAGCAAAAACAGTCTAAAGTAAATCGGACATTACGACGACTATGTTTACGCGATTACCAAATTTTAAACTACTCCAATCAACCACAAATCAACCCATAACCACCAATACCACCAAAATTCATCCAAACCTTACTAACTCAGTCCATAACCTCATGATTTTTCCAACTTATTCAATCTCAAATAAGAGCTACTAATTATACTTAAGGTTCATCAACCAACAACCAAGATTTATAACCCAAAATCATTATAATTCCATCCAAACTCTAAACATACAAGAATCATGCTCTCATGAACTATAACAAATAAAACCAAACCTAATACTCAAAGTAAAGTTAGGGTTTGGAGGGGTTATACCTTCCTTGGAGAGTGGAGAATCACTTAGGAAGCCTTAAATAACCACTAACTATCTTTACTAAGCTTGGATCTTGAAGAAAACATAAGAAAACACAAAGTTAGTTTCTTGAAAACACTATTCACCAAGAACTTAGATGAATTTATTAGCTATGTTAAACATGGAATCTTGAGCTTAAACTTATGGCTCGTCTTAGTTATGAATTATGGAAGCTAAAGAAACAAACCTCTTGAATTGTGAAGGTGTGTAGCTTGATTTTTGAAATTTTCTCCTTTGCTTTTCATGGAAAAGCCGAGAGCAAAGAGTGGGGGAAGAAGAAATTGTTTTTGTTTTGGTTGCTTTTGATTTTTGTGTTTGTTTTGCTTGTTAATTAGGTTGTTACCATGGTAAATATTGTGTGGCTCACAATCATCCAACAACACACTTGCGTGGTCATGCTTATGTCACCATGTGATGTCACCCTCCCTCCTTTGTCCTCTTCTCATTGGTTTGCTGACATCATCCCCACTAATCTCTTTGATTAGCTTTTAATTATTTGCCTAATGACCGCTGATCTGTTATACGGTTCGCTTAACTTTCGTTTTCGTTTATCGTTTGAGGGATCATACCCGGGATCTTATTACTTGGGCTCCCTTAACCTTTCTCAATACATTATATTCCTTTTATGATCATCTCTCATAATCCTTGAATTTAAATCCTTTTAATCATGTTACCTTATACTCAATTCTTTCGGTATCTGGTGGATTTTCAGGAAAAATCAAAGTGTTCGGAATTGGATTCTGACGATCTTTACATACACTTATATACCATATAGAGTACTAATAAAATCTCAGAATATCAATAACAGAACCCCTACATAATGTGGCATGAAAAGTTTTCTTATTCAGCATAATCTGCAAAATCACTATTCATAAGGGTTTCAAAAATTTCCAAAAATTGGGGTTATTACAAGTCCCACTAGCCTCTTACGTCCCAATCCAATCCATCAGGAATTCGTTTGGAAAACCTTGAGTTAGAAAAACAAATAGGTTTTCTAAAATCCATTTTATCATTACCAAGAATATGAAATCATTCAGAATCTTTTGAGTCGAAACTCATTCTTAAGTCAGATTTTAAGAAAACAAGTTCAGGGAGTGATTCAAGGATAAACAAGGAACAATTCTTAAGGATTCTGTAACAAGGATAACAAGGCATTTAAGTTAGAAGGATCAACATCTGTCTAGGGATCAATAGGGTGATCAAGAAATAAAGTATCATTAAACAGGGTTCACAAGGATAATTATAGGGTTCAATACGATTCATGGCTTAATAAATATCATGATCAAAGGTTCACATATTGCACCGCATCTTTCATCATCATGTTAAAGGTTCTAGCTCTGGGTTGAGCTGATGGTGCTGGAAGAGACGGCGGTCCAGCAATCCTGAGAACATTAGCCTTCTGAACATGCTCTTTACAATTCCTGGCCATATGACCCACTTTACCACACTTGAAACAAGCCAAATCAGGTTTCCTCGCTCTACTTGGGCATTCTGAAGAGTAATGCCCCTTCTGGTTGCACTTTAAACACATTACATCCAACTTATTACACCTTCCCGGGTGTCTCTTTCCATAATTCTTGCATTCTTGAATATGGGGTCTGCTATCCTTCCCCGGTTGTCCAGTTTTCTGGAAACGGTTCTTCTGAGCTCCGTTACCGGGTTTATATTTCTGAAATCTTTGGTTCTGACCTCCACCATTATTGCCAAATTTCCCTCTAAACTTTGAGCTTCCTTGCTCTTGCTCTGAGCTTTCAAATTTCCTCTTTCTTCCTTCATTTTCTCTTCTTCCAGCTTCACGCTCACCTTCCACTATCATTGCCTTTTGAACTAAGGCAGCATAATTCTTGATCTCCAACATTGCTATTTGACTTCTAATCCACGGCTTAAGTCCCTATTGGAACCTCTTGGCCTTCTTCGCTTCCATTTTTCACATACTCAGGTACGAATCTAGACAACTCCGAGAATTTCACTTCACACTCCGCTACTGACATATCCTCTTGTCTAAGATCCAGAAATTTCATTTCCAACTGATCTTACATATAACTCGGCAAATACTTCTCCAGAAACATCTCAGTGAACTTCTCCCATGTTAAGTCTTTGCCTTCCAACAACGCCTAAGAAGACTCCCACCAGAAACTTGTTTCGTCTTTCAGGTAATAACTTGCGTACTGAGCTTTCTTGTCGTCCTTAACTTCTGCTAACTCAAAAGCTTTTTCCATTTCTCTCAACCACGACTGCGCTTTAATCGGGTCTGGCAAACCTAAGAACTCTGGGGGATGAACAGATTGAAAGTGTTTGAAGTTTCCAACTTTGGGGGCCACAGGTTGTTGCAAAAGCTGAGCAAGTCTGCTCATCATGGTGGTTTCTGGGTTTACTTCTGGGTCTTGGGTGGGAATTTCTTCTTCTTGGTGATCTGGTGAGTTGGCCATTTCTTACAAACCTGATTTAGCAATTATTTAGCAGTACGATGGCATGGCATATATATAACAACAGTTTCTATAAAATCTCTTTTACGGGTTTTAAGCTTTACCCAATTTGCACATGCAATCCTATTACAACATAATTCTCATACCAGTGTTGTTTTATCATGGCACAAGGTAGGGTTTTATGATCTTTAAATATGGTTATACGAAAATATGGTTATATAGAAACATGATATTGAGAACGGTTTATGAGATATTTAAGGTGCACAATGGAAAACAAGACAATGGATTCATTTAAATAAGGGTACATAAAGATAGTTCTGGCTATCACAGGTTCTGAAATAAGGTATAATAATATAGAAGGGTTAAACAGAGGAAAAACTGGAAAATATCCCCTATCTACCCCTAACTTATGACAACTACTGCTACAACACAGATCTGAAATACAACAAAATAAATGAAAAGGGATCCCGGCATCTGACCAAGTATCCCAAAGCCTACAGGCGCTGAAAAACAACAATCTACGAGCTCAACCAACAATCACGTCTAATCATCTGTTATCTTTCTCAACACAGCCAACATCCAGCGACTGATCTTATACAGCCTCCGGGCCTTAGCATCAGCTTCACTAGTGAATGGTCCCTCATCCAATCTCCTCCTGGCAACCTGCTCTACCATTTGAATCCTAGCTCTCCACTCCTCCATCACTACTGAAGTCCTCTGCCTAGAATCTCGAATCAACCTATCCACCAAAGCTCCCAACTCAGGGATGCGGGAGTATACAAAGTCTCGATCCTGGGCTATCTTGCCACCAACACTGACAGGTACAGTCTTAGGCATCTTGGACTCTGGCTCAGGGGCAGGGGTCTCTGAATCTGGCCTCAAGGGTGAAATCTGTATAGGGATCTCACTAGTCTCAGAAGGGTCCTCCTCTGGGTCTGAACTAACATACACAGGCTCCTCTAGAGAGGGTGGAATGGGGTCCACTGGGGTGCCAGTCAAACTAATCTTTGAGTCTGAGTCACTACCACTACTAGGATCCTGAGAGAAAACACAAAACAGCAACCAAGAAACAATGTTAGGGTTAAATAGAGCTTCCAACTAACCGATACACACTTTCCTTAGACTATACCTAATAGTCTAACTCAACTCTATATGAGTCGAACTCTCTCGCGTTATAAATATATACCCAAAATACCCCTTTTTATTCATAACTTGTCTCAGGGACTAGATCCTGCAGCTCTGATACCAACTTGTGACGCCCTCAATCTCGGGGTTAGGAAATGAGGACTCACACACCTTTAATCTAATAATTAAATAAGCATAAACCCCGATTAACTACTAACAAGATCAACATGATAAAGTATGAGACAAGATTACAACTATCAATCATAAAATATAACTTACAACCCCAAAATATTATTAAATAAACAATATCGATTTCGGCTGGGAACCGACAGATTACCCATTGTATCTTTAAACATTTCCTTCTAGGCGCGAGCTCACTCAAAAATACCACTACCTGCTCTGGCAACCGGAAGCCCTCAACACGGTAGGGACCACCAGGTACGCTCTTACGAGCAGTGCGCCTAAGCCTGACCATCTTCTTGCTTTACTGCCATGGTTAAATTAAAACAAAACATATGAGTATAAAAATCAGCAAGTAACTATAAAGCAGTTCTACGATATCAAATCACAATATACTTTACCAAACTCAGGGCATTCTACTTTATTTTTTCTAAGTGGCAGATTTCCAGCTTTTGGGTTGAGGAAAGGTTTTGAAGGATAATGTGGGGCTTTCAAGGAACAAGGCTCAATGCAGGACGAAAGACGATATTCATCACAAATCATTAAAGGATCAGAATAGATCTTTCAAAAGAGGAAAGCAACAGTATTTCATTATATGGTAGCAATCATATGATCAACAGATTTAAGAATCAGGGTTCTCGAGCTTTAAGCTTCACATTACCATAATCAACTCTTTTCAAAATGATAAAAACCATTTTCATTTTCAAGAATCAATTTTCTAAATAGAAAGTTTCAGTTCCCTTTTAAATAATCATTTAGAACCCTTGAATGGATCACTTTATCTATCCATTTCACTATAATACGGGTGATCAGCCCGTACCGACCTCCATCCGGTCTTTAAGGTACCAATCGGCATAATTTCAGCCTTAAGTTGGACTAGCCCCGTTAGCCTCTTACCATGACTGGACTAGTCCCACTAGCCTCTTACGTCCCAATCTAATCCATCAGGAGTTCATTTGGAAAACCTTGAGTTGGAAAAACAAATAGGTTTTCTAAAATCCATTTTATCATTACCAAGAATATGAAATCATTCAGACTCCTTCGAGTCGAAACTCATTCTTAAGTCAGATTTTAAGAAAAAAAGTTCAGGGAGTGATTCAAGGATAAACAAGGAACAATTCTTAAGGATTCTGTATCAAGGATAACAAGGCATTTAAATTAGAAGGATCAACATCTGTCTAGGGATCAATAGGGTGATCAGGAAATAAAGTATCATTAAACAGGGTTCACAAGGATAATTATAGGGTTCAATACGATTCATGGCTTAATAAATAACTTGAACAGAAAGGGCAGATTATCAAAGGGTTGAATCAGTAAGCTTATCAATAACAGTTTATCAAGATCAAAGGGAGGGTATCTCAAATCAATATCAGGGTTTCACAAGTTAAACAATTCAATACTCTACATGGTATGAACAATATTCTCTATATAATCATTTACATAAGTAATCAGAGTTACTTGCCTGAATTTGCTTTCCTGAAGGTTGAATTACTGCCACCTAGTATATCCTTTCCTTTCCTCGCCTGAATGCCCTCACGCTCCGAATCTACAATAAAACCAAAACCTTAATCAGTTTCTCAACTCTCGTTCCCAAAACGATCACTCAATACGATAATTCGATTATATCCTTGACTCGAGTAAACGAATATAGCTTATACACATAAGCACATAGCATATAGCACATTCCTTTCTCGTAAATTTTATATCCTTATATACTTAACAATCGAAGCGTACTTGCTTAACCTTAGCTGTTTCTCCAATAACAAAAATATAACTCTTACGGGTACTATTCACAACCAAACCTTTAAGACCATAGCTATCATTTATAGCTCTTTTTAATAACAAACGATTTAATTCCTTTTTTCATTTATTCCTTAATTCGAACCATAACAACCAATCACACAAATAAATCACATATCTCCTAGGATTTCACATGCAATCACTTAACAAGGGATTAGAACGGATTCATTCATTTCCCTACTTGTATTCTATTCGGCCATTCACATAAAACACAACCATGTATATTCAAGTTCATCTTATATCGTCGAACAAAAATAATGCAAGTCACAAGAGTCATTTACGCAATTAAACTTCATCCTTTTTAATCAAAAATCCGAATAATAATCTCGAAAATCAACATCTTCTTCTAACTTTACAAGTTCGAACACAAACACCACCCAATCATTATCATGCAATCAAGTTCTCACTAGACACTAAGATAATTAGCAAAGAAATCAACTTAATTCTCTTTTTAAGCATAAGACCCATTCGGGTTTTCCAATAATCATGCATGCAAGGATAAATTTTGACATGCAAGGTCTTAAATTACATTCCCAACTTGCTTTAAACCTTTAATAAGTCATTCAATTCATTTAAACACCAAAACCAAGCATCAGCTAGTGACTCCAACTTTAAATAACTCATTTAATCAACATGCATTCACTTAATCATCAAGCAAATCTCTTCTAAATCCATTTTCTATTCGGCAAAAATCAAGATTCACAACTCAAGGATTAAACGTTGACATGCATAACTTGTTCTTCTTTAAAACTAACATGCAATCACATTTTTCACTAATTAGGCTTAGCATTTACTAAGATCAAGTCATCAAACCCAATTTCCTTTTTAATTAGCACAAAACCGAATTATAAACCCAACATGCAACCTTAAATTTTGATTTCATAAACATCAAATGACTTTTACACACATTAATAATCAAAACAAACCTATCTCCAATCACATATTCAAGTTTTAAAGGAATTATCAAAAACTCTTTTGATCTTTTCAAAAACCAAACATGCAAGGCTTTAAAATTCAAATCAACATATCGTAAAAACTCCACCGGCTCTCCTTGGATCACAGCCGGTGGTGGTCGAACTTAAGAGAGCCTGCAACGGGTCTCCTTTCGAGTTCATGACCCCAAAATCTCGGGGATTCACTCTTATAGTTTTGTATCAAGAAATCAATTTCCTTGAACACAACCATAGTGATCAATCATCTGTTCAATTTCAGTGTCGATTATGTACTAGTTTCTAATTAGGGTTTACGAAAGGGAGTGGCAAGAAAAGATAGAAAGAAAAGAGAGATGAAGAAGAGTCGTGGTGTTTGAGATGAAGTTCAGGTTCGAGAGAGAGAGAGAGATTTGCCATTGATGTTTGAGAGAGAGAGAGAGTTTGGCCTGCAGGAAAAGTGCGAAAGAGGGGAGAGGGGAGATGGTTTTGGAAAGAGGGAAATGAAATGTGTAAAGGGGGAACAATTATTTTGTTAAAATTAAACGGGGGAAAAGTGTACTGGAAAGGGTGGGAAAGACAAGTAAATTTTTATTTTTTAAAAAAAAAGAGCATAGACAACGGTTAAAAAATTAACCGATGTCAAAGTTAAAAGCACATATTTGGCCTTTTTAATTTCTGAACATAGACAACGCCTATTATGTGAAACCGATGTCAGTATTCGTATTCAACATCGCTTTTTTCTAAATCGATGTTAAACATAGATCAGTATAGTAGTCGAGTAGGATTATAGCAAGTAGTCGAGTAGGATTACGTAATGGATTATAGCAAGTGACAATTTTAACACGTAGATCTCGAAATTAGCTTTTTAACCATTACTCATAATAGATTTTTGAGCGGACGGTTGATTTTATATGAATTTCTCAAGCTCGTCTTAATAATAACATTTTTCTACATAAAAATCAATTTAAAATGCAAAGACCGCCAAATAAATCCACTCATCATTTTTAAAAAGTCTCTAAGACTACTATTAAGATAACAAAACAAATCCCATGCTTTTATCTTGCTCGGATAATTTTATATTAATGCGCGAAGGTTAAATAAACCTTTATTTAAATCACATAATTCCTTTAAATTCATAAAATATCACAGAGCACATTGTCATGCACACAGACAAGCAATCACACCTATACGATCACATAAAAACTCAGGTCTGATCATAAAATTTGTCCCTCTTTAATCTTTATCATTTTCTACGCGTACCGGGTCACGTTCAGCCTGACGGCCCGACGCTCAGCGTTTCGATTACGCTTCTCATTATCTTTACCAATCGACACGTCACTCAGGACGAAATACTTTATTTAAACACTCATTTCATTCAAACACACATAATTCACATTTTATATTCTTTAATTCCTTATTAGGACGGGTTCTGTTCTACTTGGCCCGACAAACAAGTCAACTCCTAAGCTGACTCTTTAAATTGGAACATTTTTATTTACACTCCTATATTCTTATATACAGAAAAGACAATTAATCAGCACTTAGTCACATAATTATAATCACATCACATAAAGCATACTTTATTCACTTAATTACGTCGCAAAATTCTCAATCGTCACATACACTGCCATAATCAAACTGTCATTTCGTTCCCCCTCTGTGTAAACTGCATTTACATACGGACATAGCTTAAATCCCAAACTTATGAGACATTGATTAAACTTCGCGTACCAGACCCTTGATGCCTGTCACAGACCATACAACGCCTTGATCAATTTGTATACCACATTTTCACGACCTTGTTTCTTATACCCTTCTGGCTGCGAAACATATACATCTTCATTTATTTCACCATTAAGGAATGCTATTTTTATATCTAAATGATGTACTTGCCAGTTGTTCTTTGCAGATAAAGCCAATAGGAAACGAATAGTTTCAATGCGTGTTACCGGAGCATAAACTTCCTCGTAGTCGATACCTTGTTCTTGAACATAGCCCTTAGCCACGAGTCGAGCCTTGTGTTTAGTCACCTTACCAGTTGCATCCCTCTTCAGTTTGAATATCCACTTCAATCTTATCTCCTTCTGCCCTGATGGTAATTCAACAAGTGTCCAAGTGTTATTCCTTTTAATTAACTCTATTTCAGCATCCATGGCTCGGCGCCAATTTTGGTCTTTTACTGCCTCTCTGTAATTTGCTGGTTCCTCGATTCCCATCAAGTACAACTCCTCATCCAAAATCACCTCTTCTGTATCATTGTACACCTCTGACAACAATCTGCTTCTTTTTGGAATGGCACTATCATCATAATCTTCAGCCCTTAAATTTTATGTTGTAGACTGTAAAATAGGACTCCTTGGCTGAGTATGTTCATCTGCACTCCGACTTTCTTCTTCATCCAAGATATCTTCTAATTGACTTTCACCTATTACAAAAATACTCTCCTGTTCATCTTTTTCATTCTCGGGCTCTTCCCATTTCCAGGCCTTATTTTCTTCAAATGTAACGTCCTTGCTCACATGTATTCTTTCCTCCTTATGATTGTACAATCTGTAGGCTTTACTACCAGGCTCCTTTCCAAGATTAATGACACTAACACTGCGATCATCCAATTTAGAAGTAAATTGGCTGGGTACTTTCATGTGACCAACACAGCCAAAAACTCGGAGATGTGCAATGTCTGGCTTCTGCTTTGTCCATGCTTCATAAGGGGTGATGCCTGTTAAAGCTCTTATTGGAAATCGATTTAACACATACACTGCGTGCCTAACAGCCTCTCCCCGAAACATACCCGGCAACTTCATTTCCTTTAGCATACTTCTTGCCATCTCCATGACAGTTCTGTTACGGCGTTCCACCACCCCATTTTGCTGGGGTGTATACGGGGTCGTGTAGTGTAGTTTTATACCCTTTTCTTTACAAAATGATCTGAATTCATTAGAGCCAAATTCACCGCCCCTGTTTGTTCTAAATGTTTCAATCCTTCGTTCTGGTCCAGTTTCGACTAGAGCCTTAAAATTCTTGAATGCATGGAATGCCTCACTTTTGTTTTTAAGTAAATATATCCATATAACACGACTGAAATCATCAACTAATAAGAAAACATACCAATTTACAGCAGCAGTTTCGGGCGTGATTGGACCACACAAGTCTCCGTGTACGAGTTCCAATACTTTTGACGCATTGAGGTTCGATTTTGTTGGCATTTGTTTCCTTGTTTGTTTCGATAGCAGGCAGCCCACACACACATCATTTGGTTGAACAATCCTCGGGAGCCCCTTCACCATTTTCTCCTTGAACATCAATGACATGGCTTGATAGTTCACGTGCCCCAAACGAGCATGCCAAAGTCTTGAGTCCTCTTCTGCTTTTGACTACAAACAGCTTGAGCTTGGTGATTCAATAAGTAGCTTGTATAATCTATTTGCAGACCTCTTGAATTTCATAAGTAACCTTCCCTCTCTTTCATGTATCCACATGTATACACCCTTAATTGTAATTTGATTTCCTTTTTCAGTCAATTGACCTAGGTTGATGATGTTACTACGAAGGCAAGGAATGTAGTAAACATTACTGAGAATTCGTTCCTCACCATTCTTGCATTGAAAGATAATCGAACCTTTTCCCTTTATTTATATAGTGGATCCATCTCCAAATCTAACCTTTCCAGATACCCCTTCATCCAGTGTACAGAACTTTGATTTCTGTCCAGACATATGATTGCTAGCACCATTATCAATGTACCATAGATTGGATTCTTCTTATTTTTTCGGATCTTCCTTTAGTAAAGGTTTCACCTCTCCTTCGTCAATTACCATCAGTCGTGGTTCATCTTTCGTGTGCTCAGCCAGTAACAACGTTGGTTCATCATTGTCCATCCTAGTTAAATTCACTTCTTGTTTCTGTTCTCTGGGTCATCTTAATTTCCTGCATTTCGCTGCGAAATGCCCATAAATGTTGCAATTAAAACACCTGATTTTGCTTTTGTCTTGAACTCCTCGTACCCTGAATCCCGAGTTTTGTCCCTCTGTTCCTCCCTTGCTAGTACGTTTGAGCCATTCTTCTCGCGTAAGTAATAATTTCCCCTCTTCACCTTCTCTTTTATGCCACTCTTCTTCAGTAAGCATGAGTTTAGTTTCTTCAACATCAGTTTTTCCTTTAATTCTCTTTTCATGTGCCTTCAAGGAACCCATCCATAGCTTCTTCTACAGTCATGACCTCCAAATCGGTGAATTATTCTAAATTTGAGGTGATTTGCAAAAACTTCGCCGGAACTGCCCTCAACAGCCATTTCACCACGTCTGTCTCTTTCATTTCTTCTCCCAATGCCGGTATGTTGGTTACAAGTCCGTTGAGTTTCATATAAAAATCATCAAGCCCATATGTCTCTTTCATACTCAATGATTCAAATTATGTCTTGAGAGTTTGAATCCTTGCCTTTTTCACACGATCCGCACCTTGACAAAGTGTTTTTATTGCCTCCCATATATCCTTTGCAGTCTTTTTAACCGCAACTGACAGCAAAACTTCCTCTGGTATGCCCTGATACAGCATAGCCAACGCGATTTTGTCGGTTTTTTCTTCAACAGCTCCATTCGGATCAATTGGATCAATTGCACTCCAGACTCCCTGAGCCTCCATATACACTTTCATCTTGAGTGCCCAAGCTGTATAATTGCCTTTGGACAACATTGGGTACGTTAAGCCTAACGAACCACCTTTCATCTTGTTCATCTCCACGGTTGACATTCAAGCTCTGATACCAAATTATTAGATTTGAACTGAATAATTGATATGAAAACTGAAACTAAGAAAACAAGAATGCCAAGAACTGTTGTTTTATTTCTTGAAAGCAATACAGATATAGTAAGATCAAAACAACCAACTATCCTAGAAAAAAGGACAATACAAACCACTTCCCTATCTTAACTCTACTATCCATTATTCCCTAGAAACACTCTTGTCAGACAATATGACCAAGTCGTGTGAACAAAATACTTGAACAACAAATAAACAAATAAACGCATACAACCAAATTTGAGATTATCCAACACTTGGATCGTCATTTCTGATGTGGAATCATTGAGTTGACTCAGTGTGTTAAGTGCATAATTGAGGAGTTTGGTTTGGTAGCACCGCTGATGCTGGGAGCTTCATCTTCTTGTGAAGAAGCTTGAATCACCGAACGTAATTTAATATAAAATATTCAATTTTAAATATTATTAAATTTTAATGGCGCATATTTTTTTTTATTTCCTTGTAAAATTAATCGTCAAATTTGATATATAACAAAAACATTATATAATATTATTCATTAATTGGAACATAAAAAAATTTATAATCAAAGTTGCGAGAATCATATATCAGTTTTTCCTGATCGCATCTTGAAAATCCAATTAATCGACATTCAAATAATGGTCTTCAGTATCGGAGTACTCAGCTAAATAATCGCTTAATTTAAACTATTAAATTTGAACTAATAACTTGCAATATAGAGCCCCAATTTGATCTTCAGAAAACTGATTACAAAACACATTTCAAGGAGCGCCACTGTAAATTTGAGAGAACAAATCAAAAGTTTATTTTCATAGATAATGAAACAAAAAGGAGCCAATATTATTTAAAACAATTAAAATAATAAAAATGTGAGTAGCAAATACAAGTACTCATAAACTAGAAATGCAGAATGATGAACACAAATGACCACGTAAATATCAGTGAGCATGGCTTATTCAAAGTCATTCTCATATCGATCCATTTAACGTATTTCGATTTCAATTAATATATCGAAAACTTTCTTTAACAAAGCTTGGTGAATCTGTCCCCCCTCGCTCTCGATTGATCTGTTAAAAGAATACATTTATCATGTGAGTGGAATGAAAACCAAGAAAATATTTAAATGAAAAGAACATACCGGAGACGATACTATAGCAGCCCGCACTTTAACTTTCACATCCTGATCCACCTGAAAGTAAAGAAAAACTTTCAACAATATTAAATCTATCTTTCCACAATCTTTGCTTCATCTTAATGCATCAGAATTGTAACATCGGAAAATAACACACTTCCAAGAAAATGAACTGCATAAATGTGTAGGAATCAACAGCTGAAAACAGAAGAGCAAAACTAATAGTTACCAGATCCCGGAAGCAATTGAGTGCAACATCATTAAGGGTAGGAAGGGACCTCTGCGCAATGAAGTACTTATCAATATAAAGAAAGAAACGAGAAAACCACTTGATCATGACTTTATAGTTTGTCCATCTATTCACAAGCTCTCTCAACATCAACTCACCGTGCTTCTCTTGCAAAGAAGGCAGTACCTGAATCAGAATCCAACACATAAAAATTAGGTGTATAAATAAACGCCAATATCTAACCCCCTGGTTAGGCACAGGCCATTACAGTTGTAAAAAAATGATGAAGACAGAAAGGCACTTCTGACATACAACAAATAGATTGCATTATGGTTACAATTACAAACATGCACATCCACAAACAAGCTTAGCTTCCCACAAAACAGATATACTCCAACTCTATAGTTAAAAAGACACGCACTATGCCTACAAGAAATGAGCATTATCGAAGTAATAGATCGAACGAGTTCTATATATTTTTAACGAACCGAAATATGAATACTAAAGAGTTCGGCTCAGTTCGACTAATTTACAGACCTATATATCACCATGTTGATGACAACCCCTAATTTAAAAATCGGAATTTAGGAGTTCTTTTTAACGGGAAGAAAAAATAGGGACTTTTTTTTATCGTGGGAGACTGTATATGTTTGTATAGTTTGTATAAAATCATTATGGTTTACATTGTTTAAATTTTGATTCTATTTAATATAAAAATATTCAATTTTAAATATTATTAAATTTTCATGGCTCAGTAAATTTTATTAAATATGCAAAACAAATTTAGTTATTAAACATTTAAGACAAATATAATATAATTTTATTCAATATTAATAAATTGGAACATAAAAAATGTTATAATCAAAGTTGCGAGAATCATATATCAGTTTTTCCAAATAATCGATATTCAAAAATTGTTTTTGAATAACGGAGTACTCAGTTAAATACTCCCTTAATTCATATTTAAAATTTAAACTAGTAAGTCGTAAAATAGAGCCTCCATTTGATCTTCAGAAAAAAACTATTACAAAACACATTTTCGGATGTACATTCAAACTTGAACTTGCGGTTCTGATTAATGAATAAAGGCACATGAGCGCCGCCTATTTACGGTGTATATTGAATTATAATTATAAATTTGGAGAGAAAATTAAAAGTTTATTTTCATAGATAATGAAACAAAAGGAAGCTAATATTATTTAAAGAAAAATGTTTGTTGCATAAAATTTTATACAAAATTTTATACAAAATTTTGTACAAAATGACATGTATAATAAACCCCAGTGTTCATGACACTAACCCCCATCAATTGTTTTGTACCTACCTGGTGCTACTCTTATTTAAAACCATTAAAATGTTAAAAATGTCAGTATCAAATACAAGTACTCATAAACTAGAAATGCAAAATGATGAACCCTAATGACCACATCAATATCAGTGGGCATGGTTTCTTCAAAGTCATTCTCATATCGATCCATTTAACGCATTTCGATTTCATCAAATATATCAAAAACTTTCTTCAACAGAGCTTGGTGAATCTGTCCCCCCTCGCGCTCCCGATTGATCCGTTAAAAGAATACATTTATCATGTGACCGGAATGAAAACCAAGAAAATATTTAAATGAAAAGAACATACCAGAGACGATACTATAGCAGCCCGCACTTTAACTTTCACATCCTGATCCACTTGAAACTAAAGTAAAACTTTCAACAATATTAAATCTATTTTTCCACAATTATTGCTTCATCTTAATGCATCAGAATTGTAACATCGGAAAATATCACACTTCCAAGAAAATGAACGGCATAAATGTGTAGGAATCAACAGCTGAAAACAGAAGAGCAAAACTAATAGTTACCAGATCCCCGAAGCAATTGAGTGCAACATCATTAAGGGTAGGAAGGGACCTCCGCGCAATGAAGTACTTATCAATATAAAGAAAGAAATGAGAAAACCACTTGATCATGACTTTATAGTTTGTCCATCTATTCACAAGCTCTCTCAACATCAACTCACCGTGCTTCTCTTGCAAAGAAGGCAGTACCTGAATCAGAATCCAACACATAAAAATTAGGTGTATAAATAAACGCCAATATCTAACCCCCTGGTTAGGCACATGCCATTACAGTTGTAAAAAAATGATGAAGATACAAAGGCACTTCTGACATACAACAAATAGATTGCATTATGGTTACAATTACAAACATGCACATCCACAAACAAGCTTAGCTTCCCACAAAACAGATATACTCCAACTCTATAGTTAAAAAGACACGCACTATACCTACAAGAAATGAGCATTATCGAAGTAATTAGCCTTACAGTTAGAAGTTATGTGTTAGGACAATCGAATCATGGTGCTGCATTTTATGATATGAAAACAAACGAGTTTGAATAGAAAATTAACCTTAAAATTAACCTTAATCGCTACGGCGCAAGCGATTCAAATCCACATTTTCTAATGTATATACCCGTATTCACCTTGAGCCAAATGTGGCCTTGACATTGTATATAAAGTGAGATATATTTTTGACTCGATAAAAGTTCGAGCTCGAACGAGTTCTATATATTTTTAACGAACCGAAATATGAACACTAAAGAGTTCGGCTGTTTGACTAATTTACAGACCTATATATCACCATGTTGATGACAACCCCTAATTTAAAAATCGGAATTTAGGAGTTTTTTTTAACTGGAAAAAAATAGGGACTTTTTTTTGTCGTGGGAGACTGTATATGTTTGTATAGTTTGTATAAAATCATTATGGTTTACATTGTTTTAAATTTTGATTCTATTTAATATAAAAAATATTCAATTTTAAATATTATTATATTTTCACGGCTCAGTAAATTTTATTAAATATGCAAAACAAATTTAGTTATTAAACATTTAAGACAAATATTTTTATTCAATATTAATAAATTGGAACATAAAAAATGTTATAATCAAAGTTGCGAGAATCATATATCAGTTTTTCCAAATAATCGATATTCAAAAAATGGTTTTGAATAACGGAGTACTCAGTTAAATACTCCCTTAATTTATATTTAAAATTTAAATTAGTAAGTTGTAAAATAGAGCCTCCATTTGATCTTCAGAAAAAAACTATTACAAAATATATTTTCGGATGTACATTCAAATTTGAACTTGCGCTTCTGATTAATGAATAAAGGCACATGAGCGCCGCCTATTTACGGTGTATATTGAATTATAATTATAAATTTGGAGAGAAACTTAAAAGTTTATTTTCATAGATAATGAAACAAAAGGGAGCTAATATTATTTAAAGAAAAATGTTTGTTGCACAAAATTTTATACAAAATTTTATACAAAATGACATGTATAATAAACCCCAGTGTTCATGACACTAACCCCCGTCAATTGTTTTGTACCTGCCTACCTGGTGCTACTCTTATTTAAAACCATTAAAATGTTAAAAATGCCAGTAGCAAATACAAGTACTCATAAACTAGAAATGCAAAATGATGAACCCTAATGACCACATCAATATCAGTGGGCATGGCTTCTTCAAAGTCATTCTCATATCGATCCATTTAACGCATTCCGATTTCATCAAATATATCAAAAACTTTCTTCAACAGAGCTTGGTGAATCTGTCCCCCCTCGCGCTCTCGATTGATCTGTTAAAAGAATACATTTATCATGTGACCGGAATGAAAACCAAGAAAATATTTAAATGAAAAGAACATACCAGAGACGATACTATAGCAGTCCGCACTTTAACTTTCACATCCTGATCCACCTGAAACTAAAGTAAAACATTCAACAATATTAAATCTATCTTTCCACGATCTTTGCTTCATCTTAATACATCAGAGAAATAACATACTTCCAAGAAAATGAACGGCAGAAATGTGTACGATTCAACAGCTGAAAACAAAAGAGCAAAACTAATAGTTACCAGATCCCGGAAGCAATTGAGTGCAACATCATTAAAGGTAGGAAGGGACCTCCGTGCAATGAAGTGCTTATCAAGATAACGAAAGAAACGAGAAAACCACTTGATCATGACTTTATAGTTTGTCCATATATTCACAAGCTCTCTCAACATCAACCCACCATGCTTCTCTCGCAAAGAAGGCAGTACCTGAATCAGAATCCAACACATAAAAATTAGGTATATAAATAAATGCCAATATGTAAACCCCTGGTTAGGCACTGGCCATTACAGTTGTAAAAAACTGATCAAGACACAAAGTCATGATCCTTTAAACTGAAAAGGCAGTCATACACTAAGCCATAGTGGCCTATCGCAATGGTTTAATCATGTATGTTACAAAATTATGTTACCTTAGCTATGCTTATCTTAGCCTACCGCAACGTAGTGTTTTTGATGTTACCATAGCTTTTGTAACATGTTACGATAGATTCAAAGTGTTACATACGGTAACATGTGGAAACTTATGTTACAATAGGGTGTTAATGGATAAAAAAGTAACATTTTACAAACAATTAAATAAATATAATTATTTGACTTAAAAATTAATCTGTTTTGATAATATAATTAAGCAATAGTATTAATATTAGCTATGATTGCTATTATATATATAATACAATTGAAATTGCAGCGTCGCTGTGTCGGCGCATGGGAGAATTAAAAATTCATTCAAAGGAAACCTCCTCAAGTTATATTTACCTCCATGAAGAGGTAATTCCTATGTTACCCTGACTGAGGTATGGGTGTGCAACACAAGTGCCGATCCATGTGCCACAGGTTGTTACTATTAAAATATTTAGGATTCTTAAAAATGCATCCAAAATTGGATACGGATGCAGCGACTCGCATTTAAGCAAAAAGTAGGTAATATTTAACATTAGTGTATTACACCTCTTTGAAGTTATGTTACCACATTCTATCCAATTTCGGATTCCTCAATAAGTCAAGAATCTTATAGAAGTCCGTATTCAATTACTTGCATTAACGATCACTCAACAAAAATAGTTTAAGGAAACCGTAGCAACATGAGCCTATTGATTCGGTATTAAACTGAAAAATCCTCAATAAGTCAAGAATCTAATAGAAGTTTGTACTCAATTAACTGCATTAAGGATCACGCAACAAAAACAGGTTAAGGAAACCTTAGCTACATGAGCCTATTGATTTGGTATTAAACTGGAAAATCAATGTTTCTTGTGCAGTACTTGATTTAAAAAAATGATGAAGACACAAAGGCACTTCTGACATACAACAAATAGATTGCATTATCAAAGTAATTAGTCTTACAGTTGAATTTATGTGCTCCTCGAACACCTCACGGTACTTGTCATATAGCTGTCCAGAATAATCATGTGGAGGGTTCTGCGTACACATTCCATAGACAGTGATGTACACACCGAAAACAGTAACACATCAGTTCATTTCCATTGACACGTAACAAACACTTAAAATAACCAAGTAGGTATCGACAAAACAGACCTGTAAAGCTTCATATACTCCTCAGAGTTAAACTGAGGCTCGGTTTGGTCTTCGAGAATGTTCTTAAACTTAGTGATCCCTTCCTCAATAATTTCCCATCCATTGTCGAAATCGATAGTCTTCTTCTCATTCATCTCGGCCACCTAGCTAAACATCGTTTCAACAAACTCTTTTCTTACTCAACTTATCAAACACAATGCGATCATAACATCATAATTTCATAAACTCTAATTATCGCAACCAAAGCATCTCAACTATTACACAATAAAGAAATACGCGCAACAAAATCAATTAAAATTTCTAAACAATCGTGTAAGTAATAAACATAACCTAAACAAAGTAATTATCGAGACAAAATATGTGTGTGTATGATTTATACGAGAGAGAGAAAGAGAGAGAGAGAGGGGTGTACCTGTTGAAATGAAAATAAGCTTGGAAAGAAGAAGAGATGAGGACTGAGAGAGACGAGAGAGATATACACGAGAGTTTTTCAAACATAACGTAATATAGGGGAGTTCCAAGTATGTAACGTTTCCCTTTTCTAAAAATAAATATGTATGTCCTGTTTTGACCGGTTAAATTGACTAATTTTTGAGTGATAATTAAGAAAAAATTATGTATTATTCTAAAAAATTGAAAAATATATTTTAAACAGAATTATATATATTTTCTAATGACGTAAGTTTTCAAATTTTGTTCAGTAATAAATTAAATGTAATTTAAGGTCAAAACTATGATAAAATTGAATGTAGATTAGTTAAAATAGGACATATATTATGAGATGGAGGGAATAACATTTTATTTTTAGATAGGTTATTCACACGAACTAGCATAATAACCGGTGCGTGGCACGGGTTATTTTCAAAAGTTTTTTTATGCCTGCAATTATAATGTTTTTAGTTATATTCTTATTTGTAAATGTTGTATAATTTTTAACGTATTTATCTGTGTATCATTTTCATACAAGACATTACTAAATTATATAACGTTTCCAATATAGCTCATTAAGAAAAATATATATATTCTTATTTGTGTTGTATAATTGTATTTAATGAATGAGGTAGTCACTGAGGTAGTCACTGTACGTTTAAAATGAAACAAATAAACTTAATATGTAAAATGTCGTTCATATGTTTACAAAGAAATAGTTAAAAATTAACATATATGCTGAATACAGAGTTGACCAAAATTTTTGAATTTTATTTAAATAAATTATATAACTGGTCAATATTATTACTGAGTGCTCTACTAACTTACGATTAACTTACTCAATTTAAAAAGATAAAAAATGAATAATTGAATTCAAAATTACTTGCAATCATAATATAAAATAATATAAAATTTACACTACTGTTAATATAATAGTTGATTTTAACAAAAATTGTTAGTTTTTGAAATTTAACGTATGTATGTTTGGAAAAATGTTAGTTTTTTTACACTACTCTTAACAAAATAAGATTAAGTTATATGTGTCTATGTTAGCATGTGAATTATCTTATGTTACATTTCTTAGGAAATTACGATGATTTCAATTATTTATATGCTAAATATCTGGTTTATGTACATGTATAATCATTATAAATATCTAGTGAGGCAATTGATTACTTAAATAACATGTATTTATAATTATTCAAAAATTTAAATTATGTAATAAAAAAATTGCAATAATCTATATATGGTATTCACATTATCACTAACAAATAATCCATATCTGTTTTTTTACGCGACCGAGTATCAATCATGTAACATAAAAATAAATTTAATATTATAAAACTTATTATTGATGTTCATGATATTTTTTCAAGAATTTGAAGGAAAATTTTTAATTATATTATTATTTAAACTATTTTTAAGTTTCTTTCATTACAACTCTAATATTTCTTCAAATTATATTCTCCTAAAATTAAATATTTTTCAATTCGATAAAGTTTTATAAATATTAGTTGAATTGATTAATTACTTCAAATTATTGAACAATATATATATTTTTTTAAATAGTATAAATTGTATTGAATTAAATGCTACGATATAGTATAGATATAACTTTTATTTGAATAATTTAAAATATTTTTACAATATTATCTTGATCAATAAATATTTTTTATCTAAAAGAATTCTTTTTGAAATGCTAGTTTTTTTGAAGTGAAATATGAAAAATAAATCTATTTAATATATCATCGTAGTTTTAACAAATCTCGTGAGATCTCATATCAAATTTCAAATATTTTTAAAATCAGAACAAGTACCAAAACACTATTGCGCTACCAGTGAAGTTAGTAATTTTAATACAAATAATCAATTGACTTGATCCAATAAATACCCCAAACACATTAATTTAAAAAAATTCACATTATTAGTAAGATATTCTCGTCGAACTTGTAATTTAAATTTATAAAACGTAGAATAAGACAATGTTTTTCGGCTAGTCATGTAGTCAAATTTCTAGTATTTTTTGAACACTGGGCCAAATTCTGATTTCAAATTCAAAATAAACTAAAATTCATTGACTCATTATAATTCGAACTTATCTAAATATTTAATAGCAATCTAGATTATTTATATATAGGCGATTTTATTTTCAATATTTTCTTTAAAAATTATATATGTACATTTTAATTACTTTTTATAATAAAAAATATGTGTAAATTATATGAGATATATTTTTAAACTAAAAAATAATAATAAATAAGTTAATAATCCATTTATATACTATGCATAACTTTATATCTGGAATTCAGTTCTTTAAAATTAATTGTACAAATATTCAAGTAACTATCATTTTTTTTGCGGAATTCAGTAGCTATCTTTGAAGTTAAATAAAATATCCCTTTAACACACTTACATATGGTGACAGGTGTAGTGGTATGAGCTTGTATAGAAGAATGAAGCAACTAGAGTTTGATTCCCACAAAACACAAATTTTATATAAATATTAAAAACAGAGGTAGTCTAGTCTAGTCTTTTCAATTAGATTTTTTAATCTCAAAATATTATGCCCTTGTTGTGCTATTATATATAGAAGAGATTTGTAGAACCTGTAAGACATTGTACTTCGATGATATTGGCTATATTGGTTAGCTATATTTTAAAAATATTATATTATTAAAATTTATGTTGTTATAAATAGAATATATTACTTTAATATGGTAAAAAATGATTAATTGTTTTTAACAAATTTCTTACAAGTCTATAGTGGTTCAACAAATATAGTCAACATCAAGAGTTTGGCTATATAAGGGGAATATATCATGAAGATGGATTTTTTAAACATAATATTTATATTTTTTATTTATAATATATATTAATAATTTTTAATTAAGAATTTTATATGATTGGATATATTTTCTAATAACATAAGTTTTTAAATTATTTAATAATAATTTAAATATAATTTACAATCAAAATATGATAAAATTAATTATAAATTAATCAAAATATGAAATATAATATAAATAATATGAGACAGAAGAAATAACGTTTTAATTTTAGATAAGTGCATATGAATCCAAATGGACTATTTAGTGTGTACGAGGACTTGAAATTATGATCATAATCTTTTTTTAACACGAATGATAATAAGTTTTGATAAGAAATTATTTTCATAGATAATGATACAAAAAGGAGCCGGTATTTAAAATGATTAAAGTACTCAAAACCTAGAAAGACAAAAAAGGCCATGTTTCTATTTAATTAATATTAACATAGGTCGAAAATGGTGTTACAATAGAAATGGGTCACTAATTTTCAATAAAACAGATGGTTAATTGGGGCTAGTTATTAACGCGAATATATTAGTTGCATCACACTTTCATTTTCGGTCTCATTTAAGATACAGAGAGTTGTCAATTGGGATTTTTTTTTTAAATGGATTTTGAAAATTCAAGAATATTTAATTTGGATTCTAAAAAATCCTTTAAAATATGACGGTATTTAATAGAAATTAAAAAAAGTTTTTTAAAATCTGGTGATATTCAATTTAGATTTCAAAAGTTCATTAAAATATGACAATATTCAATTTGGATTTTAAACAATCCATTAAAATCTGGCGGTATTCAAAAGTTCATGGATTTTTTTGTCTTTTATAAAATTATAGATTTTGATTGATTTGCTAGTTAATTTTATATTTTCAGAAATTTTAACAAAATCCAAGATATTTAGATGAATTTACAGAAATCACTATTCAAATCAACATATAAGATTTTTAGTTTCAAAATCTGACATATATGGGATTGTGGCAAATAAATGGGATTGTGGTGGATACGATAGTTGAGTTTCGTGATGCAACTTTCTTTGAAAAAGTATTCCCTATAAAGACGGGTATAACTTTGGATCATTCTGAGGATGATCTCACTCACACATCGAGTTATTTTGTTGATCATGGGGAAAAGATGACAAATGTGGAGGCGGAGTTGACGCCCTCAAACTCGGAGTTAGAAATTAGGACTCACATCACTAATATACTGATTATATTATAGCAGCAGAAATTAATTAAACCCCAAAAGCTACAAGGATCTAACAGGATAAAGTATGAGACAAGATTACAACTACCAACCAAAAATAATATTATTATTACAACCTTTTTATTAATCATTTAAAATACGATTCCGACTTGGAATCTCCAGATAACACAAAAATATCTGAACCATCTAGTACATTCTCACCAACAAACATCGCTTGCTCACACAACATCTACCTGCTCTGGAACCTGGAATCTGACGGTACGGAAAGGACCGCCAAGAACACTCTTACGAGCAGTGGGCCTAGCTCTGTCCATCTTCTTGTTTATCTGTCAAGGTTAGATCAACACAAATGAATGAGCTAAACGGCTCAGCAAGTAACTAATAAACAGTTCTAATATCAAAACAATAATGGCATTCTTATTCTAGATAAACTAGATGGCAGTATTTAACAATATCTAGGAAAGGGTTTCAAGAGAGGTTTTAAGGCTTTCAAAATTCAAGCTTTTATATCAACATTTCTCAAGATCAAATGATAGGGTTCTCAAATAGATTCTCACAACAGTAAGAAGTTTTATTCAAGCTTTATAAATTGAATATTCAAAATAGAATGACAAGGTTATCAAATAGACTCTCAAAACTTCAAGGAATTCAATTCAAACTTGTATATCCAATATTCATAATGGTATAAAAGGGTTCACAATTAAGTTCTCTCAACTTTAAGAATTTTAATCAATATAAATCAGTTTCAAATCACAATGTAATGAATAGTGCTTATCGCACAAAAAAAACTCTTTTACTTTTATTGTTAACAATTTTCGAATTCTTTGACCAATTCTGCTGACGACGTTAGCATATTCAATCTTTCATTGCGGCTTAACGCATCTGCCACCACATTCACCTTTTTGGGATGATAATTTATAGTACAGTCGTAGTCCTTTATCAATTCCAACCATCTCATTTGTCTCATATTCAATTCCTTCTATGTATATATGTAATTTAAACTTTTGTGATTCATATAAATCTCATAATTCTCCCCGTACAAATAGTGTCTCCAAATCTTAAGGGCAAATACAATCGCCGCCAATTCCAAATCATGCGTAGGATATTTCTATTCATGAGGCTTCAATTGACGAGAAGCGTATGTTATCACCTTTCCATGATGCATCAATACGCAACCTAATCCTTTATGAGAGGCATCGCTATAGATCACAAATTCACCCTTCTCATCGGGTAGAACCAACATAGATGCAGTAAAAAGCCTTTTCTTCAACTCTTGAAAACTTTCTCCACACTTATCTACATAAACAAATCTCTCATTTTTCCTTGTCAACTTAGTCAATGGAACAAATATCTTAGAAAAATCTTGCACGAGTAATCGATAATATCCAGCCAATCCTAAAAAGCTTCTCACTTCCGTTAGAGTCTTTGGTCTTTCCCAATTAATCACGGCTTCAATCTTTGCTGGATCCACTTTAATGCCTTCACAACTCACTACATGTCCAGGAAATTGAACTTCCTTTAATCAAGACTCACATTTTGAAAATTTCACGTATAACTTTTCTTTCCGCAAGATTTCCAATGCAATCATCAAATGTTCTGAATGTTTTTCTTCTGACTTGGATTAAATTAGAATATCTTTGATAAACATAATCACGAACTTATCCAAATACTTTTTAAATACTCGATTCATAAGATCCATGAAAGCAGCTGGTACATTTGTTAATCTGAACGCCATTATCAAGAACTCATAATGTCCATATCTTGTTCTAAACGCCGTTTCAGGTCTGTCTTCTGTCTTAATCTTTATTTGATGGTATCCAGATCTTAAATCGATCTTCGAGAAACACGTAGCTCCTTTCAACTGATCAAACAAGTCGTCAATCCGCGGTAGAGGATACTTATTCTTAATAGTCAACTTATTCAGTTCGCGATAATCGATGCATAATCTTATACTTCCATATTTATTTTTCACGAACAATACCAGTGCACCCCACGGGAATACGCTCGGTCGAATAACTCCTTTATCTAATAATTCTTGCAATTGCGTCGCTAATTCGTTCAGTTTAACAAGAGCCATACGGTATGGGGCTTTTGAAACTGGTTCCATTCCGGGGGCAAAATCAATGGTGAATTCAATTTCTCGCTCTAGAGGTAGTCCAGGTAATTCATCGGGATATACGTCCAGAAATTCCTTAACCACGGGAATGTCCTTTATCTTAAAGGGTTCTTTCTCAACATTTCGTACATGAGCCAAATAAGCTTCACATCATTATCGTAACATCGTTTTGACTGAATCGCCGTTAGAAATTTCCTATCTTGTCTCTTTCCTTTAAATATCACCTTTGTATCATCTTGAGATTTCAATTTCACCTTCTTATTCCTGGATTCAATCTGCGCATCATGATTCGCTAACCAATCCATTCCGAGTGTGGCATCGAATTCTCCTAATTTAAAAGGTATTAAGTCAGCAGAAAAGTATTGACCTTCAATGACAACGTCGCAATTGGGACAAATTCTATCGACGGTAATTATTTCCTGATTTGCTACTTCAATAACCAAGCTAGGTTATAAGGAATACTCAACACATTTTATTCTATCAACAAATTTCTCAGAGATAAAAGATGTAATAGCTCCAGAATTTATTAATACTTTAGCTTCTATTAAACTTATAGCAAGCGTACATGCTACCACATCCGCATCCTACACTGTATCTTTCGTTTTTATATTAAAAGTTTGTGCCCTTAGTTGAACTGAATGTGTTAGTGGAGGTGGTGGTCTAGCAATTCTCACAACATTAGCCTCCTGAATAGGCTCCTTACAATTCATTGCCATATGACCAACTTTTTCGCATTTGAAACAAGTCATCTCTAGTTTCCTCGCAAGACTTGTACATTCTGATGAGTAATGACCTTTTTGGTTAAACTTAAAACATGTCACATAAACCTTATTACACTTTCCAAGATGTTTTTTCCCACAAACCTTGCATTCCGGGATTGAAGGCCTATTATCCCTCGTTGATTGTCTAGCTTTCTGAAAACGATTATGTCGGTTTCCATTTCTAGACTTAAACTTCTAGAATTTCTGACTTAAATTTCCCATACTCTTTCCAAATTTACCTCTGTACTTAGAACTTCCCTGATATTGGTCCGAATTATCAAAGTTCCTCTTATTTCCTTCATTTTCTCTTTTACTTGCTTCCCTTTCTCCTTCCACAATCACTGCTTTCTAAACTACTACAGTATACATTCGCAACTCAAGAAGAGCCACTTGAATTCTGATCCATGACTTAAGTCCTTGTTGAAATCTTTTGGCCTTCTTGGCTTCCGTATTCACATATTCTAGTACAAACCTTACTAATTCTGAAAATTTCACCTCATATTCCGCTACAGATATTCTTCTGTTTCAACTTCAGAAATCTCATCTTCAACTGGTCTTGCATGTATCTTGGTAGATATTTTTCTAAAAACAACTCCGTAAACTTCTGCCATAAAATAACTTCCTCTTCTTGCAATGCTTTGGTAGACTTCCACCAATAGATTGCTTCATCCTTAAGGTAGTAACTTGTATACTTCGTCTTCTTATCATCCTTTACCTCAGCTAACTCAAATTTTTTTTCCATTCCTCTCAGCCAAGAATGTGCTTTAATTGGATCTGGCAATCCTACAAACTCTAGGAGATAAACAAATTGGAAGTGTTTAAAATTTCCAATTCTCGAGGCTGGAGGTTGTTAATGATTGGAGAAGATGGTTCATCACAGGGTTGTCTTCATTTTGATCTTGGTTATGGGTTTGTGTCTCTTCAAGGTGATTTGGTATAGTGATCATTTTTATAACCTGATGAGCAATTATTTAGCAATATGGTAGAATTACATTTATATCAACAATAGCCCTTTTTAAACTAATGGGTTTAAAACTTTCCAATTTTAACCGTTTGCACATGCAATCCTATTACTACATAATTCGCTCATCGGTCAGGGTTCTCACATGACAAGAGATTTGGTTGCCACAAATGTATTAGACAAAATTCTATGTAAACATGTTATGTATGAGCAGTTTATAAAATTCAAAGGGACCAAAATGAGTAATCAAAGGTACACAGATAAATAATTCAAGGTACAACATGTTTTGAATTCAAAGTACAACAATAAAGTAGGGTTAAATAGAGGAAAAACTAGAAAAATATCCCATGTCTACCCCTAACTTCTACCTGGCTACTCATCCTACCATCACTACAACTAATACCAAGTCACAATACAACACAATGGAATTCCCAGCATCTGGCCAAGTATCTCAAGCCTACTGGCGCTGAAAGATAACAACAACATACTATGAGCTCTACCAGATGTCTTGTTTGTAACTCACATCCACTCCTAAACATGGTGGTAAAGAACCTCCCTCAACACAGACATCATCCATATCAATAGCTTATGGACTTTGCAGTCCTCAGCATCTGCATTACTGGAAGAAGGACCCTCATCTAAACGCCTACGGGCAACCTACTCAACCATCTAAATACGAACACGCCACTCAGGCTCTCACACCAACATATGTAGTCAAGACTCACGGGCTATCCTATCTACCAGGGCTCTCAACTCAGGCATACGAGTAAATAAAAAGTCACGGTCCCGAGCCAAATCATCACTCACATGGGCAGGTACATGCACAACAGGAACTCTATCAGGAACTGGGGACTCAAGCATAGGAGCTGAGGAATCTGTCTTAACAACTGGGGATTCAGGTACTGGAATCATAGGAGAAAGAGGTATAGGGGTCACCGTATCCTCAGATGGATCCTCCTCAAAATCTGAACTAATATACAGGGGCTCCTCAGATGGAGGTGCAAAGGTATCCACGGGAGAACCGGGAGGGCTAGCAGGAGGGGTCGAATCAATATCACTACCATCTAAACTACTATCAGGATCATGTGATAAAACATAAAATAAGTAACCAAGAAATAACATTAGGTTAATTCAAATCTCTGACCAACTCGACATCCTGCTCTAATCACTTTCTTAATCTATTCACTTTCTTAGACTATACATGATATTCTTAACTCAACTTTATGTGAGTTGAATACTCTCGCAATTATCATATTATCCTAATACCCTTTTTATCCTAACTTGTCTCAGGGACTAAATCTTGTAGCTCTGATACCAATTTGTGACGCCCTCAAATTCGGCGTTAGGAATGAGGACACACATCACTAATATATTAATTATATTATAGAAGTAGAAATAAATTAAACCCCGAAAGCTACAAGGATCTAACAGGATAAAGTATGAGACAAGATTACAACTACCAACCAAAAATAATATTATTATAACAATTTATTAATCATTTAAAATGCAATTCTGACTTTGAATCTCCAGATAACCCAAAAGTATCTGAACCATCTAGTACATTCTCACAAACTAAGATCGTTTCCTTACACAGCATCTACCTGGTCTAGCACCTAGAATCTAACGGTACGGGAAGGACCGTCAAGAACAATCTTACGAGCGGTGCGCCTAAGTCTGGCCATCTTCTTGCTTAACTGTCATGGTTATATCAACATAAATAAATGAGTTAAACGGCTCAGCAAGTAACTAATAAACATTTCTAATATCAAACAATAACTGCATTTTTTATTCTAGATAAACTTGGTGGCAGTATTTAACAATATTTAGGAAAGAGTTTCAAGAGTGGTTCCAAGGCTTTCAAAATTTGAGCTTTGTATATCAATTTTTCTCAAGATCAAATGATAATGTTCTCCTATAGATTCTCACAACTATAAGAAGTTCGATTCAAGCTTTATAAATCGAACATTCAAAATAGAATGACAAGGTTTCAAATAGACACTCAGAACTTTAAGGAATTCAATTCAAACTTGTATATCAAATATTCAGAATGGTATAACACGGTTCACAATTAAGTTCTCTCAATTTTAAGAAGTTTAATCAATATAAATCAGTTTCAAATCACAATGCAATGAATAGTGCTTATCGCACAATAAAACTCTTTTACTTTCATTTTTAATAATTTAGAACCCTTGATTGGATTATCCATCTTTTATTTATAATACGGGTGATAAGCCTGTACTGACCTCCATCTGATCATATTTGTACCTATGGCATTATTTCAGTCTATAATGTTGGACTAGCCCCGCTGGCCTCTTACACGACTAGACTAGCCCCGCTAGTCTCTTACGCCTCTATCCAATTTTTTAGGAATTCATTGAAAACCTTTATATTGAAAATATAAAGAGTTCAAACAAAATTCCTTTTTTAAAACATTACCAGCCTTTGAAATTATTCGGACTCTTTTAAGTAAAAAATCATTCTTAGATTCAAGGGAATAAACAATTGAGATAGAAAAGGGCGTAAATTGGGTAATGGTCAATCATCAAGCATAGGGTATTATCAAGGTTTACTAATCAAGTAGTTTCAAGAAATGATATGTTAACAAGGCACAAGTTTACTATTATAAGGATTTATGATAACAAGGTATCGAGTGAGAAGGTTTCATCAATTTGCATAGGTTCAAAAGTTCGTAAGGAAAACAAGATATTAACGAGAACATGCAAACGTACTTGAAATGAAATGGACTAATATCAGGGTTCATCATCAAGATTCAACAATGATATTAACCAGATTATTTACTCTATCAATGCATGACATAAGCAATTCTTTATGATCAAAATCACAAGTAAAAATATGGCAGAGTTACTTGCCTCACAAGCTTTCCTTTTTCACAGGGTTTGAGTTACTACCACCTAATACCTCCTTTTCTTTCCTAGTCTGAATGCCTTCGCTTTCCAAATCTATTAAAAAAATGAACACTAATTAGAAACCATATCAATTTCCGACGTTTCTTAGAACGTCTAACTTTTTACCATAATTGTATTATCTTTATTACTCAATATAACTGAATCATATATAACACTTACTAGATAACTATTTTTATTCCTTTTATACCTTCGATTAATCATTTACTATACACATAGCACGTAATCACGTATCCACATAACCAAACCGAGTTCATCTATATTCAAACCTCATTAAAACGTATCTTCTATAGTCCTGATACATATCTATAATTTCTCTTGAAAATTGGGCATGACATATTCGTAAATACGCTATCATTTTTCTCAACAACAACAATCAACAATCTTTATCACTTCCTAATAAATATCTTTTACATTTCTAGTTATACCAATACCAAACAATCAATTATTCATTCATTCATACATATCTCACGTAACATTCAATTTGACATAACGATCACCAAAATATCAAGTTACCATATCAATCCATTATAACATAAGACTCGATTTTAGAGACTTGTTCTTATTCTCTATACAATTCGAACATAAATCTTTAGTAATCAAATTCGAGAATTACAATAATATACTATACATGCAAATTCCATCTAATCTTTAATCTATCTTATACCTCACGAAATCATATAATCTATACTCGAATCATATCAAAACCTCGAATCAAATACCAAATTATGTACGATTTCAACTCTAAGTCCTTAAACTACCAACTTAACACATTCAACATATCACATATAATTTCAAAATCTTTCGAACTAAACACATAAACTAAAAATCAAACATAACCGAATTTAATCAATTAATTCAAACCAATCACGAATTCGAAACTGAAATTTTTATGATTTTTTTAAAAATGAACATGCAACCATTTGAAAGTGTGATTTTAAATTTCTAGAACTCAGGCATAGCATCATCGTTCACCACCGACTCACCGAGGTTTATCTCCGGTGGCGGTGATTTTTGGTGGTGCCCTTAAATCAAGGGTTTCTTACAAGAAGACCACCTATTTCTTAAGAATCAATATCAATGCTTCACATCTTTATCAAAACCGAAATCAAAACTTCCAAACCCGAGAATATACTCGAAAAAGGGGTTACGGTTTCGATCTTTCATCAACACAAAAACAACATGCAAGCTTGGATTAAGAAACTAGAAGCCAAACAAGACTTGTTCATGGTCTCAGATTTGAAAATGATCAAGAATTGAGAGAGAACGGGGAGAGAGAGAGGGAGTGTATGTGTTACCGAGCTCACGAGAGAAGAAGAGAGAAGAGAGTTCGAGAAAGTGAGTACGGGGGGAAGAAAAGAAAAAGAAGAAGAATATGTATATAGTGCAGGGGCACCATGGTCAATTCACACATAATCAGATTTTTCTTTTTCTTTTACTAATTCTTAATGATTTAAATAATTAAAACAATTAACTAATATAAAATTGATTTATAGAATTTGAAAATAACACCATTCTTATTTTTAAAATAAAGAATAAGAAATTAGCTCTCTCCCCATATTTATAAAATAATTTTTGAAAACACGGAATATTTTCAGGAGATTTTATAAATAAATCCCTAATAATAGAAATAAACTCTATAAAACCATTTTAAAATACTTTAATACCAAAATAATCCAACCATTATTTTTAAAAAGTCTCTAGGATCATTTCAGAGATAATAAAACAATTTTCACCCTTGATCATATTCTGATAATTTTATAAAAATATATAAGGATCAAATAGTCCTTATTTTTACCAAATAAACTCTTTTTAAAGTATTTAAAATTCCTGAATCACAATCGTAAATATCCATGAACATATATTCACATAATGACGCCAACCACAACTTGTAATTATACACTTTTACCACATAATCTCTATTTTATCTTTATTTGCGTCGATACTCAATATCCCATACTTTTTAAAATAACGATACAATTTGAAATTCAAATCCAAATAATCATAGATACACCGAATACTCAGTATTTCCATCTCTTATGACGATCCACTCATTATCTTTTTCTCAATCCTTTTCATTAAATTCACCTTTTGTATAATGGGTCACGTTCTACCTAACGGCCCGTCAACATCTGACTAGATCACGTTCTCTTATTGCACATAAAAATTTTATACTGACTCATCAAATTAGAACAGTCTATGTTATTTAATACCAATATTATTTCCCACAATTCCACATAATTCACAAATAGATCACGGAATTATATTTTATTCATATAATTATATCGCAAAAATCCCAAACTTTACAGCAGATCCTTTTAGTAGCTCTACTCCTAATGATGTAGGGGAACTTATAAGGAGTAAGCATAAAAGGATAGTTAAGGACTTTGGAAGTGATTTTACCACTTACAATGTCGAGGATGAGCCTTTAACTTTCCGTCAAGCCATTTATTCTTCGGAGTCAAGGCATTGGAAAGGCGTTGTGAAGAGTGAAATTGACTCAATTGGTTTTAAAAAAATATGAGAGTTAGTTGATCTCCCTCCTGGGTGTTCTATTATTGGATGTAAATGGATCTTCCAGAAGAAGCTAAACCCTGATGGCTCAGTAGATAAGTACAAGGATAGGCTAGTTGCTAAGGGCTTTTGGCAAAAGGAAGGCATTGACTATTTTGAATACATACTCTTATGTTGCCCGAATGACAACAATTAGAATACTTGTTGCATTGGCTTCCGTACATGATCTTATCATCCATCAAATGGATGTAAAGATAGCTTTTCTTCATGGTGACCTTGAAGAAGAGATTTATACGGACCAGTCTAAGCGATTTGTTGCTTCTGGTAATGAGAGGAAAGTATGTAGACTAGTCAAGTCCATCTATGACCTTAAACAAGCTTCTATAGACTAGCATAAAAAGTTAAATGAAAATTGTTTTATACTTCGAGTTTTTAGTTAATGAAAGTGACAAATATGTCTACTCTAAGGTTAGAGGCAATGATTGTGTGATTGTGTGATTGCATGTAGATGATATTTTATTGTTTGGAACCAATATTGAGATTATTAACGAGACAAAGAGTTTCTTGAAGTGGCACTTTGAAATGAAGGATATAGATGAGGTTAATATGATTCTTGGTATCGAGGTTACTCAGTCAACTAATGGAATAACATTGTCACGGTCTCATTATATAGAGAAATCTATATTTTAGAAGTATGGTTATTCAAATTGTAGAATCACTAGTACACCATATGATTCAAAAGATGTTATAGTCAAGAATAGTTCAGGAGTTCATGTGTCTTAGTTAAGGTATTCTCTGATTATTAGGAGTTTGTAATATCTTGCTAATATGACTAGACCAGATATTTCTTATTCTGTGTCTAAGTTAGCTAGATATATAAGCTAATCCAATCAAGACTCATTGGGAGACACTGGATAGAATTCTTAGATATCTCAAGAGAACTATTTCACTTGGCTTGCGTTACCAGAGATTTCCATGGGTACTCGAGGGGTATAGTGATGCAAGTTGGATAGCTAAGAAATGCGGTTCCAATGGAGTGACTGGATATGTGTTTACCCATGCGGGTGGATCAGTGTCCTGGAAGTCTTCTAGACAGACTTTGATTACTCGGTCTACTTTTGAGGATGAGTCGTGTGCACTTATGTCTATGTTACTTGTAGTAAGCAAAACACTTCCTGCCAGTTCTATTCATTGTGATAGACGTACAACTATCGATAAGATCAGAAGTGTGAAGTATAATGCTAAGATAAAGAGATACATCCAAGTTAGACTGAAGTCTATAAGGGGTCTTGTGTCTGATAGGATTATTGTTATAGAGTTCATAAGAACTCAAGATAATATAGTTGATCCGCTGACTAAGGGGCTTGAGCATGTTATAATCCTTAAGTCAAGTTTGGGGATGGGATTGGTTACGCATCATGATTCATCAACAGCGGAAACCCAATACACCTGAGAGGAGATCACACGAAGTGTCTTCAATGTGGTAATAACAAGTTATAAGGATGTATTAGTAGTACCTCTACCATATAAATTTAGATACTTTTGTATCTGAGTCTATCCCCTGTAAATCTTAAAAGGTACTTGAACTGCTAGTTAGCAAGAGTTATTAAACTCTGATGGAAACAGTTTAGGACCAGAATTTGATAAACACTGATGGACCAAATACTGTGTCAGGATTTATGAATTCTGAATAGGGTGAATTCGTAAGATGACATGTTAGCTGTACATCTTTGGAGATGCCCATCTAAGATAATGCAATTGTGAGGTCACAATTAGAGGAAAGGTTTCTTCCTTGAAGCATTCGACGAACAGGATCGAGACACGACCATAATGTCTCAAAGCCGTAGATCTGCACCATAGCCTTTGACTTCTCATCGTCTATGGAGTGTGATTACACCAAACAGATATAGATTCAAGGTGAAACATTCCATCTATATCCGGTAGCCATCGAAGTAAGGGACTTAGGAAGGTTCAAACTCGGAAGGGTACCTACTTTTAAAAGCAAGTCATGACAAATATGATTTGCATTCATGTATGGATTTGTGGAGGATTGTTAGAAAATGGAAAGTTTGAGGTTTGTTTTAGACATGTTCTTGATTTAATTTCCTAAAACTAATAATTGGAGGTTGATCCTTGATATGAGGACTTAAACTTTCATGTTTGGATCTAAGTCATTTTCTTAGTGTAATCCATAAAGAAATTGAGTTGAAGTTAATTGTTTGAAAAGGGTTGTGTGAGTTTATCCCACATTGATAAGGTAATGAGAGGTTGGATGTTTTATATTGTACCATGTGCAAGAGTAGTATATAACTACTAAGATATGTGGGTGTGCATGGTGTAATTATGTGCCTTGCGCGCGCGCCGCTGTAATGCCACGACACGACACGGGTCGAACGGCGATTTGGGCGAAAGTCTTGGCGTCTCGCATATGTGTGGCAACCTGGGGGAGGAATTTTACTTCTTATTTAATTAAAAAAAATTATTGACTAATTATATTATTTTAAAATGAATATTGAATATGTGTAACATCTTGATGCCTCGATCAGGGTTTGTTGAGGCTGAATAAATAAAAACACTAATACTGACTGTTACGTTTCTCATTCTGAGATATTTTCTATTAAATGCATATTAAGTCAGAATATTTATTTTAATTAGTGATTATATCTTCATTTATGTTTTATTTTGTATTATATACATAACTAAACATTTATAAAAGATATATAGGAAACCCAAAGACTTCTGAAACCCTAACTGCTAATTCTCTATCTATTCTCTCCACATACATACAATTTTCTGCATAGATTTTCTAAGCGAACTGAGATACAGGTCGCTGTTGAGCATTACGTGACTGTGGACGCATTGCTCTGTGTTGTTTTATCATGCAAGTGATATTGGTGCAAATCAACACAATGTACGTGGAGCAATAATCTCTTCAAGAACAGTCAAGGCTTCTCGAAGATTAGGCGCCTCAGCCGTTGATAGTTCTTTCGTATTTCAAATTTTATAAAATTTCTGTTAGAGCTAAGTGTTTTATTCTCTCTTTGTCAATTCAGTTACTCATCATATCTTGTTGCTCTGCCTTCATATTTTGTTTCGTTAATTTATTTATTGTATGTTCTTGCTTAATCTGATTATATAACTATCACTAGTATTATATTATACCAAACCAAAAGCTTCAATTGTGTCCGATCCTTTGTACCTTTATTTTTGTTATCTTCCGCACATTTGTTTGTTAACGCAAGTATGTTGGATGCATTAAACAAGAATCTCTTGTGAACTATATTTTCTTTCAAAATACATGTGCGATCATCAAATCCAGAAATATCTTGTGAGGGAGGAAATAATATTGGCAAATCCAAAACCGGGAATGGTGCGTTCTACTGCCCACAAGCAATAGCAGCCCAACTATTCATGAAGTTTATGAATGACAAGACATCAACAAGCTTCTGGAAGATCACATCACCAAAAGCAATTCCTCCACATTTGAAGAAATTAACTTGAACTGCGAAGCTGATGTCCACATTACCATCATCCGGTTCCCGTGCATGGAAGCAACTTGGTGAGTTCATTAGGTATCAGATCATGAATAATATTCCCTTTATCTTAAAACTTTCTTAATCGTATAATATGTGATCAAATCATTAGTTACAAAGCCAGTAGAAATAAGGTTTTTTTTAAATTCATCGGGATCAGAAGTGATCTTTTTGATAGTTTGAAGATCCTTTGCGCATTTGTGTTTTTCTGGGATAAACTGAAGTTTGATAATAATAATAATAATAATAATAATAATAATAATAATAATAATAATAATAATAATAATAATAATAATAATAATAATAATAATAATAATAATAATAATGTACTGCAGCCTACAATTAAGTAATAATATCTCTCTTTACTTTGAAGGTGAATACCTATACAAATTTTTGAAAGTTAGTGTTGTTGGAATTAATATTATTATTTATTCCAATATTCATTTGATTCAAAAGAAAATTAATATTTATAAGAGTGAGTCTTTTTATTTAAAACTTTTCACTTGATGACCTTTGGCATTTGAGACATTTCACTTTGAGACCTTTTAGATATCATCCCCCCCTCATCATTATTTGTGACCTATGACCTTTCAACTATATTGGAGTTACAAATTTTCCCTCCTATAAAAGGAGATCTATACCTCTCTTTTTAGATGGACAACAAAAAAATCATATTCTCATATTATATACACATACTTTTGGCAATGATCAAAAGGTGTTCTCTATCTGTCTCCATGTACTACACCAGTGAGGCGGATGTCGTGTGATGCTGGAGGTTGATTGTCATGAGTCCGTGTGTAAGTAGCGAGGAAAATTTAACTTTAGCGCAGTGATTAATTTCACGCCACGACTTTTATTCAGATAAGTAATCCTAATTTTTATTTGTTATCATCGATTCTTTCGTTATTATTACTTTTATCATTCGATGAAGAACGCTCATGATATTGACCATATGAATAAGAGTTTTAGCCGTATGTTTCTTGAGATATAAGGTCGAGATCTCGAACACATTGATTTTTGAACATTTGAAAAAAAATTCATCTGTTTGTTGATTTATAATCTTCGACTTAGGCATTATTTTTTTTTCTCGTGTAATGTTAAGTTTGTATAATATGTTTAATAATTGGTCTACCGCTATGACTCAATAACATTTTCTAACAAGTGTAGCTGAAGGAGTATTATTCTCGTGTTGTGACGAAGCTTCGAAAGTCTGTTATCAGCCAGCAAAATTTGTCAGGTCGTGCTACCTGGAGTGTGGTTGAAGGTGTCACCTGGTTCCTATCACTAATGTATGCATGAGCCTTCACCGAGAAAAGCGGAGACTTCGTGGAACAGTGCTATTATTTATGTAGAATCTAAAAACAATAATGCATGCAACAATCCCATATACAATCTATGTTGATAGTTACTGGAGCAGATTTTTAACTTTTGGGGGCAAATGGTGGTGTACAAGAGAGATAAAGAACAAAATTTATATATGGAAGCTCATATTCTGGACTATGTCGTAAATCAGAAAAAGTAAAATTTTACAATAAACTTGGTGCATTCTTGCGTGCTTCCTGAAAATATGAAAAACTCGTATTCTCTATGTGATGTCCCCAAATCCTGGATAATCTGCACTTTATCATTCATGACCTCAGTTTCTCGCATTTTAGACGCTATAAAATTACATCTGATGCTTTTTAATATCTCTTGAGTGATTCGATTTATTTCATATATGTACCAGTATATCTTCAATTTGAACAAGTTTGTCATAGAATTTCAGTACATCTTCCAAAATTACATTCTCATCTTTTTTTAATTTTAGCCTTTTGCTCAAATTATTTTCCTTTATAGTTTCCAATTGGTTGCAGCATGTTTATTTCCGTTTCATGTTCTAATAACTTTCTAGCCTAATCAGATAAGGGTGTTAATATTATATAAGCCCATTGTTATCGCGAGACGCGAAGGTACTCGGGCAGCGAGAGTCTCGAAACCCGACTTATCGTTGACTAGTTGACGTGAAGGTCGCCCAAGAGTCTCGTAACCCGGCCTGGGGTCTTCATAACAATAATTGTGGTGTGTTGTGCATATTTTTAACTTACTATTCTATTATTTTTGATTAAAATTATAAAACTAACATGTTCAATTATATTATATATTAAATCAAGTAATTATATGTATAATGAACATTTTGTCGACTTTTTACGACTAGTCGAGCGACTTATCGACTAGTCTTCACGAAAGTACTCTGGCGTCGAGGGTGGACTTGGCACCGTGATAACCTTGTATAAGCCATATCTAAAACACTGTTCCAAAACCTTTAGATCATTATTTTAAGGACTCAGATCTAAGGATTTTTTTTACCCTTTCGCAGATATATTTCGCGGATGGGCTTTTTTCCTTTCCTCGGATATTTTCCGCGGAAAGGAGAAAAAATTATCCACGGATATTTTCCGCGGATATTTGGGCCCTTAAAATATAGATAAGAGGGCCTCAAATAGTGTGTTAGATAAGATTTAACGGGCATATTATTGTCGGGAACAGGAGCATATAATACACTCATGACTAAACTCGGATATTCCTATACTATAATTGGGCCCGGATTGTATAACCATTGGGCCTGCTATTTTCATACTGGACCATAGGGGCTCTAGTACATATTTTGTCCAATAAGTCCATATTAACCAAGTTTAGGGACAATTGACAACTGACATTCATAAATAAGCTAATAAAACAAAATTAACTAACAATATTAATAAAAATAAATTGAAAAAGACAAATGCAGTTGAGTAAAAAATAAGATTATTAAAAAAATTGGAAAAAGACAATGGCAGTTGGAGGAAAACAATTTTAGCACATTGTAATAATAGAACTTCAATTACTGTCTATTTAGTAACAACATTAATCTATATTATTATATAATAGACCAAACATTATAACTTTGATGGTTGTTCGATAGGTACTTGTTGAATTTACTTAATTACCTTTATTATATATATTATATAATATTTAATTAGTTTATATCGAAAATAAATTCAACTTCTTTTTCAATCAATTTAAAAACTGTACAACAATTATTTTTTGACAAAATCTCCCAATTAGCCAATATAAATAGACGCTCCATGGTAGCTTTGATCAAAGTATCGAATTAGACAAACTTTATAAAATAAAGATTGTCTCTATCACGTGCTCCACGGTGGCTTTGATCAAAGCATCAAAGTGGACAAACTCTATAAAATAAAGATTGTCTCTATCACCTCCCTTAATTCTCGTACTTTTATGATTCTAAGAGTTCATTGAATTATGCAGGTTTACCGACATCTACATTATCGGCTTAAGTTCTACATTAGGATTAATTATCCTTACTTATTTTTTATTTTCTTTTAGGATTTGTTTACTTTATACCAATTTTAATACTAATTACCATGTAAAGCAATTATCATTTTCAAATATGAAAAAAATATCAAGTGGCAATTCTATTCACTAAAATAAAAAAAAAAAATTTATAAATACTAATAACTTCTATTTTAATCTTAATTAGTATAAATCAATAATATTTTTCAACTAAAAACATGTTATTCTAGCTTAAAAAAATTATAATATTGATCTGGACTAAAATAACAAATAAAAATAAAAAAATATTATATATATGAGATTAAACAAATTACAATGAAATCGAATATAATTAGTTGTATAATCGGTCTTAGGCTCAAACAACTACTGCTGTATGTACTGCTACTGTTGTATGTACTAAGTTACCAATACTGTTAGAATATTATTTTCATTAGATAATCCCAAATATCCATAGAAATAGTCAAAATGTCCTTAGCAACAGTCATATACATTACACTATGACTCATTTCTGGTGAAACGGTGTTTAATATCCATGATATAACAATATCGTAGCAACGTGACTATAACATAATCTGATTTGCAGAATTAGCAGGTTTAACACAAGATTCATGTATAAAACCTAGCTTTAGTTTTGATGATAAAGCAATTTTCATCGATCTGTGCCATTGATTGTAGTCTTGCTCCGTTAACATGATGGTAATTAAGATCATACCTGGATGATCAGATGGATGAAGAAAATACAGATTATTAGAATCGAAAGTTGTGCTAGCAGTACCAGTAGTTGCATCAGATACGACATTAGAAAAGACATCATTGATGAAGCTTGATAAACTCAGAATCTTACACAGTCACATAGATGATAAAGTTTCGAATCAGTTCTTGATGTAGTTATCACAAAATGATATGAAAACACACAACTTACACATGAGACGAAGAAACGGAAACAGAAACGCGGCGAAATTAAACGTATTTACCGAGATCTACATATTTTGATACCATGACAGCTATGTAAATTTAGCACTAACAATGTATATTAATGATAATGAAGATGTATTGATAGTTCATTTATATAATGTGTATCACAATTAGAGCTGGCCAAACGAATGGTTTGGCTCGGCCCGTTCGTAATTCGACTCGTCAAAATTCATATAATTCGGCTCATAAATGAACGAATAATTATTCGGCTCAAACCATCTAGACTAACGAACCGAACACGAATATCATTTTGTGAAATCGGAACCGGCCCAGAACCCGACCGGCCCGGACCGACTAATTCTTAACCGAACTAAAAATCTGAAAACAGGTGAACCGCGAATAATTCGTTCGGCCTGCGAATTATTCGTTCGTCTGAATACACAACAGGCACGCGAATTATTCCTTTTGTAACATACTAATTCATTTTCAAAAACTAACTTATTTTTCAAAACTAACAAATTTATTTTCCAAAAACTAACTTTTTAAAAATACGATTAAAAATAAAATTTTACTAATCTAATAATATAATGGTAAAAATGTTGAAATATGTTAAACATCAATGATATTCTTTTTCAATATAAGAAAATGTAAATAAAAAAGAGAAACCCAAAAAAAATAAAATAAAAACAGAAATTTACTGAAACATAAATGAAAAAATGTAGTTGACTGTACAAATAAAAAGCAAAGCATAAAAAATGTAGTACATTGTACAAGTAAAAAATAAAACATAAAAAAATTTAGTACACTATACAACACTACAAGTAAAAAACAAAATATAAAAAAAAGGCGATCCAAGGCACGTGGCACATTTGAAAGGCATATGTCATAGCCTATTTGTTTATTCGAGGATTTAACTCAACTCAAATAAGAATGTAACAAGTAAATAGTGGATCTACCGTCAGAGAGATCTCACAAAGTAACATCTATCAAAGGATTCAGAAACAATGTTCATCTACAGACTTGAGGAATTACTTCACTGGAAGAAGCTCAAGAAATTGATCAAGCCTCAGTGATACAAATCAAGATTGTGGATTTAATCAAGTGACAGAGATCTCGTCAGGGTATCAGAGAATTACAAGGATTTAATCTGAAGAAAATCAAGTTGTCAAAGTCAAGACATGAAGAAACGTCACGGAAGTTAGTCACTCATGAACCAGATAGTACATCGAGTGTCAACATTGAACTGGTGGAATTGATTCATAATTCTCATTGATTTTCAGAAGATTTTCAGAAGAGTGGTTGCTGCTCAAGATTAGTATTAATTCTCTATTAATTAATTATAACATATAATTTAATTAAGAAAATAAATTTTATCTGCAAAGATTAATTTATTGATTAATTAAATTAATTGATTAATTAATTCTGAATTAATATTAAGAATTTTCAGAATTTTAATTGGATTAAAATCAGTTTTAATTCAGCAAGACATTTGAAATTGAACTAGCATGACAATCTGGATTATCATACCGATTGTCATGCCAAGTCATTTCAATTGTCTCACCGAAAGTTCTACTGGAAGGAGATTGTCTTGCCAGCTTAGTTTGATAGTCTTGCTAGTTCATTTGATAGTCATACCGATTGTCATGGTAGCACAAATGATTGTCTCACCGATTATCTTGCTAGTACAAGTGATTGTCATGCCGATTGTCATTCCAGTTCAAGTGATTCTGTTGATTGAATTATAAATAGAACAAAAGTAGCAGAAGATTTTTTATCCATTCTCAACAAATCAAGAACACAGCAGAAAAAGAAGAAGCATAATATTTCATTTTCATCTGCTAAATTCAAGATCACAATTTCTAGTTTCCAAGGTAAATCCAAACAACTAGAAATCATTCTCTTGTTCTTGTGTAACTATCTAGCGGATCTAAATCCCTAGAACTTAATCTCAAATTGCGTTTAACATTTGAATCTTTTTATTACAAAAATAGAAAATTTTCATGTCGAATTTATTCTAGATTTGTGATAATTAATTTGAGATTAATCCCTTGTAATCAATACCGTTGTTGTAACACCTTTCAAGTTTAATAATATTTTTATTTAACTTGAATGTTGTTTCAATTTTTTATTCTGCACTAAATTTGATTATTCAGTATTGTTTGTATTCAACCCCCCATTCTACATACACATTGGGACCTAACAACATCGTCTCCACGCCACACCCAACCTGACAGAAGTCATAGGAGTCACAAAACACAAACACAGCTCCATTTGTTATTCGCCTATTCATTCGTTATTCGCCTGTTCATTCGTTTATTCTCCAAAACGCCAAATTCGTTTTATTCACGAACCGTTCACGGTTACATTTCCTGTCTAACCGGCCCGGCACGGCACGCACAGGTATACGTGTCGTCCACGAGTTACCTGAGTAGTGAACCGGACCGCCATGAATTCGGCCCGGCCCGCACGGACCGACCGTTTGGCCGGCTCTAATCACAATACAATGACTCTCTTATTTTCACACTATTGTGACGACCGACGAGTGATAAAGCGTCACTCGTCAAACTATTGCGACAAACAATTTTTATTTATTGTGTGATATCATACTATGTAAGATAAATATCTGGATATGCTAATTAAGTCAGATGTAGGGGAGTATATGCACTACTTTTTGCTGCAATCTGCTTCCTGAAAAAAACTGTTTTTGCATGAAGATCATAAGAAACCAGAAGGTTCGGCTGCCACAAATTGCCTATGATGCTGGTGTAAGTAGTGGGCACAACTTGAAGGCAAGTAAGATCATCAGCTACTACCGGAAAAGTACTCGACAAGGGCAGTTTCAACAACGTTACCCCCTTGAACTGAAAACCTATTACTGGCATTTTAACATTTGAGCTAGTTTTATAGCAAATGTCACTAAACCCAGTCGGATCTTTTCTGATGTTGACCCCGATAGCTTCCTTCAATGCGGACAGAAATTTGTAATACGTACCAGTGGGAAGGAACGTCAGAGTAGTCCCAGAGTCGATGACTACGTGACCATCTTCACTCCCACCACCTTCGTCTTTCCTGGGAACCTTAAAAGATTCACTTCCAATTAAGACCTTCTCTAGTTTCAAATAATAGGTAGGGTTTCTGGGAACTTGGAACAATGGTGTCGAAAACTTGTTTGAATTCGAGACTTGTGCCTTTTCAACAAAAATAATTGTGCTCGTCTCATTTCTAAATACGGGCACTAAACAATAGGAAAATTTTCCCTGAATTGTTTCATACAACTGACTGATTATTAAAAGATGACTTCCTCCAAGACCAACTATCCCCGAACATGAGTCTTTCTGTAGCAAGATGACCATAACTGACTGTTCCGTCCACATACCTAAGGTTGTACTGACATTTATTGTGTTTTCGAGTACAAGAACCAGTATGACCTATTAATGCTTTGCACTGTTTTGAATAACATTATAATGTCTTGTAAGTTGATGAGGCTCGGAGATCAAATTGGGGATATATATGCTCGAAACATTTCTCACAAGGCTTGCATTATATCTGGGTAAGCTCATTGCCTGTATCTGCACCTCCTAGAACTTCAAATAGATGGCATCATTATTCTAAAATCTAGAAACTGGCCCTAATTCAACATAGGGTTTAAAATCCACCACCAGAAATCACACACGTTATAAAATATAAAAGAGATATTAATAGTTTAATCATTATCGTACATTAGTGATTCAACAATATCCAATATCCCATTAATCAATAGACATCAGAAAAATGAGATATCCCATTAATTCTACTTGATTGAATGAATGTTACACAGAGATATGGGTTTACCTGGATGCATAACCATGTTTCAGTGTATAACTATAACATGATGTGTATCAGTGGGAAATAAAATGTGTTAAAAAATAAGACATATTAACTACTCATTTGAATGAAGAAAAGATAACAATGAAGCAGTATATGAAGAAAAACGACTTGCAAATACTATGTATATATGTAATATATATCTGTTTATGTTTAAATGAGAGAATAAGTAAAAAGTAAAGCTGATAAACTTTTATAAAAACCAACAGGATACAAATATATAAGAAAGACTATGAGAGAACTACTACCTACAAAATAGGAAATGATAAAACAGAAATTCTAACAGACTCCATACTGCTACTAACTCCTAGAAAGACTCATGCCAGTTTGCAGACCAAGTCAGGAAAACCGAAAACCCACAAACATGCACATACATCATTTATTTGCATAAATAAATAAATGAACAATGTTTAGATTAAACCAACAAATAACCCCTTAATCTAAACTTGTTCTGCTAGATTCTTCACACCCAGGAGTTGTCTCATTTTCTCAAACTTTATAACTGGTAACGCCTTTGTGAGGACATCCGCTTTCTGTTCATCTGTCTTAACATACTTGATAATTATTTCACCACGTTCAACACACTCCCTGATGAAATGATATCGAATGTCTATGTGTTTAGACCTCCCATCGAACACTGGATTTTTGGCCAAGTCTATTGCAGACTTGTTATCAATATAAAGAACTACTGGACCAACGTAACTATCTGAAACTTCACTTAACAATTTCTGAAGCCATATTTCCTGGCATGCTGCAGCTGTAGTATCAATGAACTTCGTTTCGCAACTGGACAACGCGACACACTTTTGTTTCTGTGAAACCCATGTTATCAAGTTATCATTCAAATAATAACACATACCTTCAGTGCTCTTCCTATCATCTATGTTTCCCGCCGGATCATTATCCGAGTAACCAGTTAACATATTATTCCCACTGTTCTTCGAGTATACCAGTCCAAAATTCAACGTTCCCTTAACATAACGTAATATACGCTTGGCAGCATTCAAATGCATATATGTGGGACGTTCCATAAACTGACTGACTATCCCTACTGCATACGAAATGTCGGGACGTGTGTGCACAAGGTACCTTAAACCTCCAATCATGCTCTTGAACTCCGTAGGATCTACAGGCTGACCTCCTTCATCCTTGGTAATGACCAATTTTGGATCCATAGGATACTTGGTGGGATTGCAGCTTCCCATGCCTGCCATTTCCAGAATTTTCTTTGCATAAGCGATTTGTTTTAGCTCCACGAAACCTCGTCCCTGTTCTACTTCGATGCCCAAATAATAAGCAAGTTTTCCCAAGTCGCTCATTTCAAAAAGAGCATTCATCTTTTCCTTGAATCGTTGTATCACCTCACTGCTTGTTCCAGTAACCAATAAGTCGTCCACATACACAGCACCGATCAGGGCTCCATCTGGTTCTTGTTTAGTGTACACGGAATGCTCGTAAGGACAGCGTTTTAGACCCATATTTTCAAGACTCTTACTCAGCTTAGAATACCAAGCTCGTGGAGCTTGGCATAACCCATACAACGACTTGTACAATCTTTATACTAAATGCTCCTTCCCTTCCTTCACGAACCCCTCCGGTTGTTTTACGTATACCTCCTCCATCAACTCACCATTTAAAAAGGCGGATTTAACGTCTAAATGATGCACTTCCCACTCATTTCTTGCTGAAATTGCCAAGAGAAGACGGACTGTTTCTAGACGAGTGACGGGGGTAAAAATTTGTTCAAAATCAACCCCGTATTCTTGAACATACCCCTTAGCTACAATCCGGGCTTTGTGCTTCACCACTTCCCCTTTGGTGTCCTTTTTTTATTTATAAACTCATTTTAAATCAATTGCTTTCTTTCCCAGTGGAAATTTTGTCAAGGCCCATGTGCCATTTCTTTCAACCGCCTCAGTTTCCTTCTTCATAGCAAGTCTCCATTCCTGCTTCTTAGAGGCCTGAGTGTAGTTTACGGTCTCATCTACCCCCAGCATTAACTCATTCGTCAATTCCACTTCCACTGTGTCATCATACATGTCTCTGATACTTCTGTGCCTTTGCCTCACAGGTTCAGTTTCAGTGCTATCACCAGAGTCTTCAGGGCTTACAGTTGAAGTTGCTCATGAGTGCTCACTACCATCACTGCCTACTACATTCCCAAAAATGTATGATCGATCCGTCTCACCTGTGCTCGAATCAGCTACAGTCCCTGTCTCTGTGGAATCACCTGCTGCTTCTGTCTAAGTAAAATGTGTAATATCCGGGATATATCGTGTAATTATGTTGTTAATAAATGATTAATATATGTGTTCAATATCCATTATGTGAATTAATTGTTAAGTGTTATCTGTGTTTGGATATTTAAAAATAATTTTAATTGAGTATTTTAATTTTTATATGTCCAAAATAAAATATAGATAATTGTCATATCTTCCTAATTATTTTTATGTTGATTTATGGATTTATAAGGATCATATGAAATTTATAAAATCTTTTTCCGAGTATTTAAAATCTATTTTATAAAAACGGGAACCAACCGACGTCATCCTTTGTTACGTTTTTGGAACCCGAAACTCTTCCGAGAACTCCTTCCTAACCTAATTGTAATATTCCGAGCATATTCTATGTTTTAACTTTTTCGATCCGGCGTACGGTTGGTTCTGCGCGGGTCCCGGCGCAACATTTTCGATACAATATTCGTTTCAGTAAATTAATAAAACCCGTATTTTCGATAAACGGGAGCTTTTTATTAAAATATCCCACTTATCACCTCGTAGTGCGTGTAACCAGGCGCTGAGACCAAGACCGCGGTACAAATTGTGCTGGTTTGGATAATTATCCCGAAAACCGATACCGTTTGGATCAGTTTTTATAAATAAATGTACCGTTTTATATCCGGAATGATCCAACGCGATACTAATTTTCCGTAATTATAAAAAGCCTTTTCCCGGATTTTATTTCGTATCAAATTCATTTGCAGATAGTTAATTTTATAATTTTCAGAGAAAAACCCTAATTTCATAAACTGTTCTAAGAATCAAACAGCAAAACGAAGGCATTACCGATCTCTCTTTTCGAAGCTTGAGTAACCAAAATGAAGGATTTGAAGTGTTCTACCAGATTCTGAGCTTCGTTTTACTGCAGAAATCAAGGTTATTTTTCTATATTTTTATTTATTTTTGAATTAATTTTATTAAAAATATGAATTTTTGTTCGGATGATTGTTTGTATGATTTGATGATTGCATATTGTAGAGCTTGTTTTCCTGATGATTTTGATATATTATACGTCTGATTTGGAGTTCAATAACATGTTCAAATTTGAGTTTTATTTTCGAATTTTAAAATTAGTGTTTATAACCCGTATGAATATTTTCAATTGAAATTTGGGGGTTTTTGATTTAGGGGTTATTAGCTGTTGATTTATAGTGGGTTGTGTTCCTTATGAAAATTGCAATCGATTGGTATATAGCTTGTTAACAGAGGATGTCTGAATCGAAGGGAGTTGTGTTTTTAAAATTTCCGATGTTCGCCGGAAACCGGCGATGTCATTGGCCAATTTCCGGCCAAGTCTGGGGTTATTGATGTATTTTGATTGCAGATATAGATTCCTGGTGATATGTTGTTTAATTCTGGAGCTTGTAGTGGTGTGACTGTACCTGGAACGCCTTCTCCGGCGAGACAGGAATTTTCCGGCGAAGTTCGACGATGAACTTTGCCAAATTGCATTTCGGTCCCTAAAGTTTTGAAAACGAAACAGTTAGGTCCCTCAGGTTTCCAGAATTTGTAAAAATAGGATTCCTGTTTTAAAAATATTCAAAAATCATATTTTCTATTTATTTTTATTATAAAAATTCGATTTTAATTTCTGAAAATTCTAAAAAATTATTATTTTAATTCCGAAAATTATTTTTAATTCAAAATAAATCTGAATTAATTAGTTAATTAATTTTAGTTAATTTTTAATTGATTAATTGGTCAATTAATTTGAAAATTAATTGATTAATTGATTTAATTAATTATTAATTGATTTTAATTAATTATTTAATTAGATTTAATTATTTAAAAATGATTTAAAAATTCCAAAAAATAGTTTCGAGCTTTAAAATATTATTCTAAATTATTTCCAAGGCTCGATAATTATTATAAAATTGTTTCGGACCCAGAATTGGCCAACCGAACCCTGTTTATTACCCAGAAATTAATCCAACGACATGTTTTAATTCCGAAAAATATTTTAAAAATCATTTTAAATACCTGAAAGCCTGTTTATGCCCCGAGACTTATTTATAAATCATATATCATTGATTATGTGACGTGTTATGTGTTATATGTGACTTGTTGGTTGACTGTCGGTCTGTATATTCGATGTTTACTGGTTTATTGCATAACTTTCAATCCGTTAATCGGATTTGGGTGAAACAAAAGGTAGATAGAAGTATGTCTTGAATAGAATCCTATGAGTTAAATATTGATAGATGCTTACGATATGTGAGCAGAAGAGGCAAGGCCTAGAAATGGGAAACAGGTAGTTGAGGAGTAAGACGGTTGAGATTGGAAATGAGTGCAGTGTAGTAAGCTAATACCAGGCAAGTGTTCTGAACTTTCTCAAGATATTGTCATGATTGATATTCCTGTTTTATATTGTAAGTGCTTTGAAGCACTGAACCCTAAACCTTGATTCCAGTTATTGATCTTGAGCCGTAACCTGTTTCTTTCTAGACCATTAATTGTTGTATACCCAAACACAAACCTCAAATATACGATACTACTCCATAAATACATACAAACTAAATATTAAACATTGAACCAGATTGCTTACACATTCAAACCTATGTATTTTACGCTTTGAAAGACCAAATCCTTGAAACCCTGAACCATTGATTCATTGTTAGCCACTTCTTTCATTACCTAGCATCCAAACTTTGAAAATGCTCTTTTGATCCTTATGTAGATTAAAACCATTTCATTATGGAACATCAAATATTGTTAATGATTCTGGTTATTGTTTATTATTACTTATTCTGTTATTATGTTAGAATTGGATTGTTTTTATAAAATTGTGGACCAGATTCGTGGTTAGACCATATAATGGTCACGTTAGGCCAATGTGTGCCTTGGATCCGGTAGTTAGAGCAGTGTTGTGTGCTTTGCTCGGGGTTAGTGCGTGACTGATCAGCAGCCTAACCTTGGTTTTTAACATGAAAATATAATTATCCAATTCTAAATCATAATCCATTGTTCACTTGATATCATAACCATATTCACCTGATGATCATTATTCTCAGTTTTGTCATTGTGACTTGCTGAGCTAGTTAGCTCATTTGTGCGATATTGTTTTGTTTCTATTCTTTTCCAATTAAGAAGGAACCGGTTGGTACCGAGGATCCCCAGTCCAGCGTGAGAGCTAGGGGTTCAGGTTGATTGAGCTGAGCTAGTGAGCTTCTTTTGGGATAATTTAAGTCTGTAAAAGTTTGTAATAATGTTTAATACTCAGTTTTGAGTTTGGAATAGTTGGGATTTGAACGTTTGTAATATAATAGTGTGTTTGGCTTGTGTGCATACTTTAACCTGTTGCGGTCCGTGGTGATTGGTAAGTAGGGTCACTACATATTATTATTATATTTATTATTGTTATAAGCAGGTTATAAATAAGGTGTGTGTGGATCCCAAACTTCTGACCCGGGTTTGGAGGGCGCCACAGGTTTGGTATCAGAGCTACAGGTTATAAGTCACTGACACAAGCCTAGGTTGACGGGAATGGGTAGAGGGTTAGGATTAGAAGTAAGGAATAGAAAGATAGAACGTCGAGAGGTTGAGTGCTTCGGTATAACAGGTATTAGTGTAATTCGCGTTATGGTTCGAGATTCTTATCTTGCGATATGATTTTAGATAGCAACGATGGCCGACTCTTTTATTCCCGTATCAGCTGATCACTCAGAGCCTTCAGTTGGAGTTCCGTCTTTGGATCCACGTCCTATTGTTCCACCAGTGTTGGCTATACTACCTCCACCTATGCTACAACCCATACAACTGCAGGCTATTCCACCTCCAGGCATGAGGCCACCTGTCAGAGGACCCCCACCTGCTGATTCAGGCTTTACTAGTCATTCAGTTACAAGAGTACCTTTCCAGTTTTCTTCCTATCATGTCCCATATCATCAGTTTGAGGCTTGCCTTATGGAGCAGCGATTCCTACAGGGTCAGATCCAGGAGTTATTGCATATCATGCGTACCAGAGAGGTTGGGAGTGGTGAGAGGCGAGTTAGAGAGAGGCTCCAGGCATTTCGTAGAGCAGCTGCTGTGAGGATTGCTGAGGCTGCACATGAGGACATCACTCCTGATTTCCTAGTGGAGTGGGCTAAGTGGGTTCTAGAGGAGCTTGAGGAGATTGGAGGTCCAGACTTGCCATGAGCCAGAGATTCAGAGATGGATATACTGAGCAGTGTTATTATGGTTGTGTAGTATGTGTAGTAGTGTGTAGTGTGTATCAGTAGACTTTTGAGTTGTATTTATAGACTGGCCATGCCGACTAGTGAGTAGGTTGTTGTACCCTTTTGCTTTTACTTCTGAAGCGTCTTTACGCTTGTACTACCTAAAACTTTTGGATCTATATATATCAGTACCTTTTCCTTTCTATTACTGTCATTTACTTTATTGCACCTATTTTATTTTACCTTATTTATTGCACCAGCTATACCCTGCGATACCATGTACCCTGTTTTCCATAACTGTTTACATTCTGTAAAGAAGCATGCAATTTACTTAGTTAGAACTGTTTTTAAAAAGAGATATTTCTGTTTTACAAAACTGTTCTTTTATGCAAAAGATTTGATTCATAAGCTAAATAAGTTGTTTGATTCTTTACAGAAAAATGCCTCCTAGAAGAAATACCCGCACCAACACCCAGAATGAAGAAACCAACAACAATAACAACCAAGATGATCCAAACCAGAATGTGAACCCAGGACCCATAGACCCAGCAATAGCCCAGATTCTTCAAATCTTGGCCCAACAAACAGTTCACCTGGAACAACAACAACAAAGACAGACCAACCCCCAAGTAACTTTCAAAACTTTTCAGGCAGTAAACCCACCAGAATTCAAGGGTTCCTTAGAGCCGATTGAAGCAAATGTTTGGTTAAAGGAAATAGAAAAGGCATTTGCCTTAGTAAGAGTGAAGGAGGAACAGAAGGTTGAGTTTGTGAGTTACTATCTGAAGAATGAGGCCACCTATTGGTGGGAAATGGTGAAGATATTGGAAGGTACAGATGTTATTACTTGGGAGAAGTTTAAGGAATTGTTTTTAGAAAAGTATTTTCCCCAGTTTGTTCAGGATCAGATGGAGCTGAAGTTTTTAGAATTAAAGCAAGGGAACATGTCGGTGGCAGATTATGAAAGTAAGTTTGAGGAATTGTCAAGGTATGTGCCGTCGTATGTGGATACTGACAGGAAGAAAGCTAAGAGATTACAGCAAGGCTTGAAGCCATGGATCAGAGGAAAGGTAGCTATTTTTGAATTAGAGACCTATGCAGGAGTGGTACAGAAGGCCATGATCGCGGAGACAGAGAGTGAGATGTCGCAGAAGGAGAAGGAAAGCAAGAAAAGGAAATTTGAAGGGAATGAAGGTCACTCACAACCAGGGAACTTTCCAAATTTTAAGAAAGGCAAGTTTCAGCCAGGGAGAAATTTTAATTTCAAGACAAAATGCAGGTGACGGAGGCCAGGGCAACCGTCCAGTTAATGCGAATCAGCCAAATCAGTTGAGACTAACTTTTCCAGATTATCAAGTATGTGGAAAGAAGCATGGAGGAGTCTGTAATAAGTTAAGTGTGGTATGTTTCAAATGCAACCAGAAAGGGCACTATTCGAGGGAGTGCCGAAATCAGCTAGCAAGAGAGCCAGCAAATAAGGATCAGCCTATCCGGAATCCAGCAGTAAAGGTTCCAACCATTGGATTTACGTGCTTCAAATGTGGAAAGCCAGGACATATGGCCAGGGATTGCAAGACACCAGCCCCAGTCAGTAATGCATTGAGGATTATAGGATCTACCCCAACAGTGAATGAGACTCCAAGGGCTAGAGTTTTTGACATGTCTATGAAGGATGCTATCCAGGATACGGATATCGTAGCAGGTACACTTAATGTGAATTCTTTATGTGCCAAAGTGTTAATAGATTTGGGAGCAACTCGATTGTTTGTTTCATAAGATTTTGTTAGTAAGTTAAATTGTCCAGTTGAGTATTTACATGAAATAATGACTGTGGAATTGGCAAATCAAGAACGTGTATCTGTTAATCAAGTTTGTGGGAATTATGAGATTGAGATTTCTGGTAGTAAATTTTGCGTAGATTTGATACCATTTAAGTTAGGGGAGTTTGACGTTATATTAGGGATGGATTGGTTATCTAAGCACGATGCCCGGATAGATTGTCGAAATAAGAAGGTAATGGTGAAGACGCCAGACGAAAGAATAGTAACGTTCAAGGGCCAGAAGCAAGTAAAGAAGTTCGTAACAATGATTCAAGCCAAGAAGTTATTACGGCAAGGATGCGAGCATTTCGTAGCATATGTGATCGACAGAAGTCAGGAGCCAGCAAAACTCGAAGATATTCCAGTAGTGAATGAATTTCCTGATGTGTTTCCCGATGAGGTACCAGGACTTCCTCCAGATAAGGAAATTGAATTTGCGATCGACTTAGTACCTGGAACAGAACCAATATCCAAGGCCCCGTACAGAATGGCGCATGTTGAGATGAAAGAGCTAGCGAAGCAATTGCAGGAGTTGTTAGAGAAAGGAGTAATCAGACCCAGTGTGTCCCTGTGGGGAGCACCGGTATTATTTGTCAAGAAGAAAGATGGAAGCATGAGACTGTGTATCGACTATAGGGAGCTCAACAAGCTTACAATCAAGAACAAGTATTCGTTACCTAGAATTGACGATTTGTTTGACCAATTGAAGGGAGCCAAGTATTTCTCCAAAATTGATTTAAGATCGGGATATCATCAACTGAAGATCAAGCCAGAAGATATACCAAAGACAGCTTTCCGAACAAGATATGGACATTATGAATTTTTAGTAATGTCTTTTGGATTGACCAATGCCCCGGCAACGTTTATGGACCCGATGAACAGAATTTTCAAGGAATATTTGGACAAGTTCGTTATTGTGTTTATAGATGATATTTTAATTTATTCAAAGACGGAAGAGGATCATGCGAAACATTTGAGAACAGCTTTGGAGATTTTAAGGAAAAATAAGTTATATGCTAAATTCTCGAAGTGTGAGTTTTGGCTACAGGAAGTTCAGTTTTTAGGATACATAGTCAGTAACGAAGGGATCAAAGTGGACCCGGAAAAGATCGAAGCAATTACGAATTGGGAGAGACCGAGAACACCCACCGAGGTAAGAAGTTTCTTGGGATTGGCGGGATATTATCGACGATTCGTCCAGAATTTCTTAAGGATTGCAACACCATTGACAAAGCTTACACGAAAGAATGAAAAGTTTATATGGAATGACAAGTGTGAAGAAAGTTTTCAGGAGTTGAAGCGGAGATTAATCACGGCACCTGTTTTGTCACTTCCATACGATCAAGGGAATTTCGTAATTTATAGCGATGCTTCTCACAAAGGACTAGGATGTGTTTTAATGCAGCATGAAAAAGTGATTGCGTATGCGTCAAGGCAATTGAAACCACACGAACAAAAGTATCCTACTCATGATTTGGAGCTAGCAACCATAGTTTTTGCTTTGAAGATTTGGAGACATTATCTGTATGGAGAAAAGTGCGAGATTTTCACGGATCACAAAAGCTTAAAGTACATATTCACACAAAAGGAACTTAATATGAGGCAAAGGAGATGGTTAGAATTGATCAAGGATTACGACTGCTCGATTAATTATCATCCCGGTAAAGCGAATATTGTAGCAGACGCATTGAGTTGGAAGGAAAGGTTAAATGAGTTATCAGTACCTGAAGAGATATATAAGGAATTTCAGAAATTAGAATTGGAGATTAGAGTTTGCAAGCCTGAGGAAGTGAAAGTGTACAGTATGACTTTCCAACCGGAGTTATTGGAGAAAATAAAGAAATGTCAGGAAGATGTAATGGATCAAGATATAAATCATTTGGTAGGTGAAGAATTATGCTCGCAAAAGGATGATCAAGGTATTCTGAGGTTTTCATCTAGAATTTGGATTCCACCGGTGACGGAGTTAAAGAATGAAATTTTACAAGAGGCACATATTTCAAGATATTCCATCCAGGGAGTACCAAAATGTACAGGGATTTAAAGGAGAATTATTGGTGGCCAGATATGAAGAGGGAAATTGCGGAATGGGTTAGCAAATGTTATACCTATCAGAGAGTTAAAGCAAAGCATCAGAGACCAAGTGGATTGTTACAGCCATTGGAGATTCCAGAGTGGAAGTGGGAACATATTACCCTGGATTTCATAGTTGGATTACCAAGGGCAAGGGCTAATCATGATGCCATTTGGGTTATAGTAGATAGACTTACCAAGTCAGCTCATTTTCTGCCTATAAATGAAAGATTTTCGCTCGACAAGTTGGTCCAAATGTACCTGAAGGAAATCGTAGTTCGTCATGGAGTTCCTGTGTCTATCATATCTGATCGAGATCCAAGATTTAATTCAAGATTTTGGAAAAGTTTTCAAGAATGTTTGGGAACGAGATTGAATATGAGTACGGCCTATCACCCGTAGACGGACGGCCAAAGTGAAAGAACGATCCAGACAATCGAGGACATCTTACATGTTTGTGCTATTGATTTCAAAGGAAGTTGGGACGAGCATTTACATCTGGTAGAGTTTGCTTATAATAACAGTTATCATGCCAGTATTGGGATGCCACCCTATGAAACCCTTTATGGACGCAAACGCAGATCTCCAATGCATTGGGACAAAGTTGGAGAACGCAAAATACTTGGACCTGAATTGGTGCAGCAAACAAAGGAAGTTGTTGAAGTAATTCAGAAAAGATTGATAGCAGCACAAGACCGTCAAAGGAAATATGTAGACCAGTCAAGGAAGGACATGGAATTTGAAGAAGGAAGCTTGGTATTACTGAAAGTATCACCATGGAAAGGACTAACGAGGTTTGGAAAGAAAGGGAAGCTAAGCCCAAGATATGTCATATCTTTTGAAATCCTAAAGTGCGTTGGCAAAGTAGCTTTCGAGTTGGCGTTACCACCACACATGGAGCACATTCACAATGTTTTTCACGTATCGATGCTCAAGAAATATAATACAGACTCCAGGCATATAATAGAATATGAGCCAATAGAGCTTCAGGCAGATTTGTCATATATAGAGAGTCCGATAGAAATTCCAGAGGAAAGAGAGAAAGTATTGAGGAATAAAGTGGTAAAGCTAGTAAGAGTATTGTGGAGAAATCCAAAGGTTGAAGAGTCAACCTGAGAGTTAGAAAGTGATATGAGAGAAAAGTATCCTCATTTGTTTTCTTAGGAGATTCTGAGGACAGAATCCTTTTAAGGGGGGAAGGATGTAATATCCGGGATATATCGTGTAATTATGTTGTTAATAAATGATTAATATATGTGTTAAGTATCCATTATGTGAATTAATTGTTAAGTGTTATTAGTGTTCGGATATTTAAAAATAATATTAATTGAGTATTTTAATTTTTATATGTCCAAAATAAAATATAGATAATTGTCATATCTTCCTAATTATTTTTATGTTGATTTATTGATTTATAAGGATCATATGAAATTTATAAAATCTTTTTCCGAGTATTTAAAATCTATTTTATAAAAACGGGAACCAACCGACGTCATCCGTTGTTACATTTTTGGAACCCGAAACTCTTTCGAGAACTCCTTCCTAACCTAATTGTAATATTCCGAGCATATTCTATGTTTCAACTTTTTCGATCCGACGTACGGTTTGTTCTACACGGGTCCCGGCGTAACATTTTCGATACAATATTCGTTTCGGTAAAGTAATAAAACCCGTATTTTTAATAAACGGGAGCATTTTATTAAACTATCCCGCTTATCACCTCGTAGTACGTGTAACCAGGCACTGAGACCAAGACCGCAGTACAAATTATACTGGTTTGGATAATTATCCCGAAAACTGATACCGTTTGGATCAATTTTTATAAATAAACGTACCATTTTATATCCGGAATGATCCAACGGGATACTAATTTTCCGTAATTATAAATAGCCTTTTCCCGTATTTTATTTCGTATCAAAATCATTTGAAGATAGTTAATTTTATAATTTTCAGAGAAAAACCCTAATTTCATAAACTGTTCTAAGAATCAAACAGCAAAACGAAGGCGTTACGAATCTCTGTTTTCAAAGCTTGAGTAACCAAAATGAAGGATTTGAAGTGTTCTACCAGATTCTGAGCTTCGTTTACTGCAGAAATCAAGGTTATTTTTCTATATTTTTATTTATTTTCGAATTAATTTTATTAAAAATATGAATTTTTGTTCGGATGATAGTTTGAATGATTTGATGATTGCATGTTGTAGAGCTTGTTTTCCTGATGATTTTGATATATTATACGTCTGATTTGGAGTTCAATAACATGTTCAAATTTGAGTTTGATTTTCGAATTTTAAAATTAGGGTTTATAACCCGTATGAATATTTTCAATTGAAATTTGGGGGTTTTTGATTTAGGGGTTATTAGTTGTTGATTTATAGTGGGTTGTGTTCCTTATGAAAATTTCAATCGATTGGTATATAGCTCGTTAACAGAGGATGTCTGAATCGAAGGGAGTTGTTTTTTTAAAATTTCCGATGTTCGCCGGAAACCGGCGATGTCATTGGCCAATTTTCGGCCAAGTCTGGGGTTATTGATGTATTTTGATTGCAGACATAGATTCCTTGTGATATGTAGTTTAATTCTGGAGCTTGTGGTGGTGTGACTGTACCTGGAACGCCTTCTCCGGCGAGACAGGAATTTTCTGGCGAAGTTCGACGGTGAACTTTGCCAAATTGCATTTCGGTCCCTGAATTTTTGAAAACGAAACAGTTAGGTCCCTGAGAATTCCAGAATTTGCAAAAATAGGATTCCTGTTTTAAAAATATTCAAAAATCATATTTCCTATTTATTTTTATTATAAAATTTTGATTTTAATTTCTGAAAATTCTAAAAAATTATTATTTTAATTTCGAAAATTATTTTTAATTCAAAATAAATCTGAATTAATTAGTTAATTAATTTCAGTTAATTTTTAATTGATTAATTGGTCAATTAATTCGAAAATTAATTGATTAATTGATTTAATTAATTATTAATTGATTTTAATTAATTATTTAATTAGATTTAATTATTTAAAAATGATTTAAAAATTCCGAAAAATAGTTTCGAGCTTTAAAATATTATTCTAAATTATTTCCAGGGCTCGATAATTATTATAAAATTGTTTCGGACCCAGAATTGGCCAACCGAACCCTGTTTATTACCCCGAAATTAATCCAACGACCCGTTTTAATTCCGAAAAATGTTTTAAAAATCATTTTAAATACCTGAAAGCCTGTTTATGACCCGAGACTTATTTATAAATGATATATCATTGATTATGTGACGTGTTATGTGTTATATGTGACTTGTTGGTTGACTGTCGGTCTGTATATTCGATATTTACTTGTTTATTGCGTAACTTTCAATCCGTTAATCGGATTTGGGTGAAACGAAGGGTAGATAGAAGTATGTGTTGAATAGAATCCTATGAGTTAAATATTGATAGATGCTTATGATTTGTGAGCAGAAGAGGCAAGGCGTAGGATAGAAAAACAGGTAGTTGAGGAGTAAGACGGTTGAGATTGGAAACGAGTGCAGTGTAGTAAGCTAATACCAGGCAAATGTTATGAACTTTCTCGAGATATTGTCGTGATTGATATTCCTGTTTTATATTGTAAGTGCTTTGAAGCACTGAACCCTAAACCTTGATTCCACTTATTGATCTTGAGCCGTAAGCTGATTCTTTCTAGACAATTGATTGTTGTATACCCAAACACGAACCTCAAATATACGATACTACTCCACAAATACATACAAACTAAATATTAAACACTCAACCAGATTGCTTAAAAATTCAAACCTTTGTATTTTACGCTTTGAAAGACCAAATCCTTGAAACCCTGAAACATTGATTCATTGTTAGCCAATTTTTTCATTACCTAGCATCCAAACTTTGAAAATGCTCTTTTGATCCTTATACAGATTAAAACCATTACATTATGGAATATCAAATATTGTTAATGATTCTGGTTATTGTTTATTATTGCTTATTCTGTTATTATGTAAGAATTGGATTGTTTTTATAAAATTGTGGACCATATTCGTGGTCAGACCATATAATGGTCAAGTTAGGCCAATGTGTGCCTTGGATCCAGTAGTTAGAGCAGTGTTGTGTGCTTTGCTCGGGGTTAGTGCGTGATGGATCAGCATCCTAACCTTGGTTTTTAACATGAAAATATAATTATCCAGTTTTAAGTCATAATCCATTGTTCACTTGATATCATAACCATGTTCACCTGATGATCATTATTCTCAGTTTTGTCATTGTGACTTGCTGAGCTAGTTAGCTCATTTTTGCGATATTGTTTCTGTTCTTTTCCAGTTAAGAAGGAACCGGTTGGTACCGAGGATCCCCAGTCCAACGCGAGAGCTAGGGGTTCAGATTAATTGAGCTGAGCTAGTAGGCTTCTTTTGGGATAATTTAAGTCTGTAAAAGTTTGTAATAATGTTTAATACTCAGTTTTGAGTTTGGAATAGTTGGGATTTGAACGTTTGTAATATAATAGTGTGTTTGGCTTGTGTGCATACTTTAACATGTTGCGGTCCGTGGTGGTTGGTAAGTAGGGTCACTGCATATTATTATTATCTTTATTATTGTTATAAGCAGGTTATAAATAAGGTGTGTGTGTGGACCCCAAACTTCTGACCCAGGTTTGGAGAGCGCCACAAAATGTGATCCAAAAATAGTGAAATAATTTTGCTTTGAGTATCCTCCGTCTTCTTTTTCTATTTGGGACCAGTTCCATGCTTTATTTTCTTCAAAGACCACATCACGACTTACACAGACTTTCTTGATGATTGGGTCATATAGGCGATACGCCTTTGTTCCAGGTTCTTTCCCCAAGTTTATCATAATTTGGCTATGATCATCCAACTTTGTCACTTGTGAACTAGGAACCTTCATATGGGAGACACAACCAAACACACGTACATTTTTTATATTTGGTTTGTTTCCCGTCCATACCTCATAAGGTGTTTGATTTGACAATGCTCTAGTGGGCAGATGGTTTAGGATGTATACTGAATGATGTACGGCCTCACCCCATAAAAAATATTGGCAGTTGCATCGACTTCAGGATGCTCCTCGCCATGGCCACCAATATCCTGTTACGCCTCTCGATCACACCGTTTTGTTCTGGTGTGTACGGGGCAGTGTAGTGGCGTAAGATTCCAGCCTTCTCACAGTATGCATTGAACTCTTTTGAGCAGAATTCCCCACCTTTGTCCGTGCGAAACACTTTTATCTTTTTTTCTGACCCAGTTTCAACTTGAGCTCTAAAATGTTTGAAAGCAGTAAATGCCTCGTCTTTACTTTTTAAGAAATACACCCACATTGCCCTGCTGTAATCATCGACCAACAATAGGAAGTATCTGTTCCCTCCTGATGTTTCTGGCATTATAGGGCCGTAGAGATCGCCATGAACCAGCTCAAGAGCACATGTCGCTTGAAAGGCATATATCATAGCCTATTTGTTTATTCGAGGATTTAACTCAACTCAAATAAGGATGTAACAAGTAAATAGTGGTTCTATCGTCAGAGAGATCTCTCAAAGTAACATATGTCAAAGGATTAAGTAACATTGTTCATCTACAGACTTGAGGACTTAATTCACTGGAAGAAGCTCAAGAAATTGATCAAGCCTCAGTGATATAAATCAAGATTGTGGATTTAATCAAGTGACAGAGATCTTGTCAGGGTATCAAAATAATTACAGGGATTTAATCTGAAGAAAATCAACACATGAAGAAACATCACAGATGTTAGTCATTCATGAACCAGACAGTACATCGAGTGTCAACATTGAAGTGGTGAAATGGATTCATAAGTTTCAGTGATTTTCAGAAGATTGTCAGAAGAGTGGTTGCTGTTAAAGATTAGTATTAATTTTCTATTAATTAATTAAGTCATATAATTTAATTAAGAAAATAAATTATATCTGCAAAGATTAATTTATTGATTAATTGAATTAATTAGTTAATTAATTCTGAATTAATATTATGCATTTTTCAGAAATGATTTTGAATTAATATTCAAAATTAACTTAGCAAGACAAATATTTGAACTGGTATGACAATTGGATTGTCATACTGAAAGTCTTTCCAAGTATGTTTAGATTGTCTTGCCGATAGTCTTTTCAGCTTAAAGGATTGTCTTGCCGATAGTCTTGCCAGTTCAATCAATAGTCTCACCGATTGTCTTGCTAGTTCAAAAGGATTGTCTTGCTAGTTCAAAAGGATTGTCTTGCCAACAAATCAAATGGTTGGTTGATTACTTAAGTACTGAAGCTGATTTTCAACGGAAGACATTATTGAATATCAAACCAACTGAAGAACACAGAACAATAGCAGAGAACTTATTGCAATTTCTCAGGACATTAATTTCTAGTATTTATTGTTAAATCTAAACCACTAGAAATCCTTCTCTTGTTCTTGTGTAACTATCTAGCGGATCAAAATCCCTAGAACTTAATCTCAAATTGCTTTTAGCATTTGATCCTTTTTATTTCAAAAATAGAAAAAGTTCATTTCGAATTTATTCTAGATTTGGAATAATTTATTTGAGATTAATCCCTTATAAACGATACCGTTGTTGTAACACCTTTCAAGTTTAATAATAGTTTTATTTAACTTGAATTTTGTTTCACTTTTTTATTCCGCATTTTATTCGATTAAACGGTATAGTTTGTATTCAACCCCCCTTCTACAAATATATTGGGACCTAACAATTGGTATCAGAGCCTTCTGATTAACGAACAAATCAAGATCCTAGACTTTTGTGATTCTTCCACTCCTTGAATTTTTATTTACTCAAAAATTCATAACTACACAAAAAGTTGGAACCGTTAAAATTCCATTGTTCGATAAAGAAAATTATGTTATGTGGAAGAAGAAGATGCTCTTGTTTTTACAAGTTGCAAATTCTAAATATCTGGAAGTGTTAAAGAAGGGTCCAAAAATTCCGATGGTTATTGAACCAGAGATAATAGAAAATGATGTTGTGATTACCAAAGCTAGAACCTATGTAAAAATCCTGAGGATTTTTCTCCTGCTGAAAAAGAAGAAGCCTCCTTGGATGCTAGCCTTCAATTAATTTTAGTTGATTCCCTTGATCCCTTGATGAATAGACATGTGACGAACTGTAAAGATTCCAAACACATATGGGAAACTATTGAGGTGATTAATAAAGGCACAGAGGAAGTTAGGGAGAACAAATTAGAGATCCTGACCTCTGAGTATGAACATTTTAAATCCAATCCAGGAGAAGGAATCGCTGAAGTGTTTGAGAGGTACAATGCATTGATCAACAACCTGAACATAAATGGTAAATATTATTCAATCAGGGAGGTCAACAAAAAATTCCTTTTAACACTGCTAACTCATCTCGAACATAGAATCACTGCCATAAGAGAAGCAAGAGATCTGAGTGAGATTTCTTTGGAAAGACTCTATGGTGTGTTAAAAACCTATGAGTTGGAGCAGATTCAGCAGAAGAAAGTCTACGGGAAAGGAAGAGTGGTCAGCACGTCTACTGCTCTAGTAGCTGAAGAATAACAACAACAACCACAACAACAACAACAATCTCAACAGTCAGAGAGAGTGGTACAGTCTTCCAAGGCTGAAGAAAATATGATAGTAGCAGAATTTGACCCTCCTACTACAAATCAATCAGGAGATGATTTTTACTCCTTGGAAGAACTGGAGCAATTGGAAGATGAGTCAATGGCCCTGATTGTCAAGAGATTCTCCAATGTCAGATTCAAGAGGAATCCCAAGTTCAAGTACAAGTCCAACTACAACAGATTCCAGAAAGGTGGATCTTCATCCTCTAACACCAGTAGTGGTGGATACAAAACAGGGATGGTTGATCGAAGCACCATTCGATGCTTTAACTGCAATGAGTTGGGACACTTTGCCACAGAATGTAGGAAGCCAAAACAAGTTAGGAAGAACTCTTATGATTCTAATCAGAAGAGTAAATCTGAAAGGGCTTACCTGGCAAAGGGAAGAAGCTGGGATGATACTGACAGTGAAGATGAAGAAGTTGGGAATCTTGCTCTTATGGCTAGTGATGCAAACACCTCATCGTCAAGAAAAGAGGTAAAATTTACCGATGCTGAATTAGTTTATCATCTAGGAGGCTCCTTAGATTGTGCTCGTCGTGATAATGAAATGTTAACTCAACAAATCAAAGACCTTGAGAAAGAGGTCAATGAATTAAGACTTGTGCACATTAATAAAGACAAATTAAAAGAACAAGTATCTTTTCTAGAGAATAGAGTTGACTGTTATAGACAACTCGAAACTATTCTCAAAGACAAGATCACCGGTCTTGAGACTAAGGTTAAAGCCTACTTTAATTCTTGTTCGAAGTCTAAAGAGTTTTACAATAAGCAAGCTATTAATCAAACATCTGGAATAGGTTTTGATTACAATGTTGCTATTGGAAAATTAGGCATAAACTCCCCTCCTCATGTATGTGCTAAAGGTAGGGAAGTACCACATGTGCTTAAGGGTGTTGATGAACCCCTCTATAAAGAATCAATTGCTGAACTATTTGATGAGACCTCATTTATTATTCAAGAAGAAATCTATGCTGAAGATCTTGCTAATGAGAAAGTTGTTTCCAAGTCAAGTGTGTCAAAGGTTCCAGTCAAAGTTGTGAAAGCAACTGAGACTAACTCAGACACACATGAGTTGGATAACAAAAATGCCATGTCTACCATGCATAAGTTGCCTATTATTAATCCCTCTCATAAAGCATGTGGTGTTCTTGATTGTATGTCTTGTGCTTTTAATTTGATGTATGCTTATTTTGATGGTAAGCATGTTTCTAATGATAAGACTACTCCTCGTGAGCATGTGAATAATAGGAAGCATGATAGGTCTAAGACTGCTAGTCCTCCTAAGGCTAGAAAGGATACATTTGTGCCTAAGCCTAAACAGAAATTTGTTAAGGCTATTCACAAGGTCAAATGTACAGTCATTGAGAAAGTGGAGAACATTAAAGTTAAGAATGTTGTTTTGCCTGATAAAGGCCAATTTTACAAGTATGCTGGACCCAACCAAGCTTGGGTTCCGAAGAAGGTCTAATCCATTTGTATTGCAGGGCATTAAACAGGTGCAACCGGTAGTGTGGATTCTTGACAGCGGATCGTCAGGATATATGACCGGAGATAGAGCCTTGCTATCAAATATGGTTGAGAAAGCTGGCCCAGTGGTTACCTTTGGAGATAACAGCAAAGGTTTAACTGAGGGATATGGCTGTTTGCAAGCTGGTAATGTTATTATTGAAAATATGTATGTTGTGTAAGGACTAGAACACAATCTGCTTAGTATTAGTCAGTTCTGTGACAACGGCTACAATGTTTTATTCGACAAGCTGAAGTGTCAGATTATGTACAAGAAAAGTGAAAAACCCTCCTTGATGGGAATCCGGAAAGGAAATCTGTTCGTAGCTGACATGAACTCTGGAAGCAATCCTGAAGTCAATTGTTTCTATGCAAAGGCATCGTCAGATGAGAGTTGGAAATGGCACAAGAGACTTTCTCATCTGAATTTCAAAACAATGAATTCTCTTGTCAAAAGAGAATTGGTCAGAGGTCTGCCTCAGCTGAAATTCTCCCCAGAAGGACTGTGTGAGGCTTTCCAGAAAGGAAAGTCAAAGAAAGCAAGTCACAGAGGCACTGACACATCCTCCATAACTGGTGTTCTGCAATTATTGCACATGGATTTATTTGGACCAATTAATGTTCTTTCGATGTCAAAGAAGTGTTACTGTCTTGTGATAGTTGATGACTATTCCAAGTATACATGGGTTTTATTCCTTCACTCTAAGGATGAAACACCACAAGTTATGATTGATCATATCAAGTTAATCGAGTTAGATTCTAATGTCCCTGTTAGAGCAATAAGGTCAGATAATGGAACAGAATTCAAGAATTCACTTCTCAATGGATTTTGTACAGACAAAGGGATTACCAGACAATTTTCAGCTCCTAGAACCCCCCAGCAAAATGGAGTGGTAGAAAGGAAGAATCGTACATTGATTGAAGCTACAAGAACTATGTTAAGTGAATCAGGTCTTCCAATGTACTTTTAGGCTGAAGCTGTCAATACTGTATGTTATACTCAGAATCGAACTCTAATCAACAAAGACTTCATGAAAACTCCTTATGAGATTATGAATGAACAGAAACCTTCTATCAAATACTTTCATGTATTTGGTGCCAGATGCTTCGTGCTCAAGGATGGAGATGATTGTCGTGGTAAAATCGAGGCAAAGGCATATGAGGGTATTTTTATTGGATATGGAAGAAGATCATACAGGGTGTATATCATTGATCAACACAAAGTAATTGAAAGTGTTAATGTTACATTTGATGACACTAAACTCCCTAGTATCCAAACTGAAGATGCTTCTGAGAAACTGAAGTTTGATGATATGTCAGATTCAGAATCAGAACATGATCAAGAACCTGAGGTTGTCACGAGTTCCATTTCCCTTAATAACACCCAATCTTAATAACTAATCAACTACTCTGTACTGTGACCCCACAATAAACACACACACCACAAGTTATAGTCTCAGAGATGAATATCCAAAAATAATCACAAGTCGTTTTATTCCACAATTATATGCCAATGCACCTTAAATAGGTTTCTGAATAAATTTACATTTCTTTGCCATTATTACAATTCATGATATACATAAGTCTGGTACATTATTAGTTGAAAACTTAGCCAATTGGTAATTTCTACCTCAGCTACAGCGGCCTCAACGCTTCCAGAAAGCTGCGGTACGTTTCCTATCTGCTTGCGAATTGGGAGCTTGGTCCTGTTCATCTTATCTATCTGATGTTGTGTGATGAAAGAAGAAGCAAGGGTGAGCAGCAAGCCCACCAAAATAATATGTATAATGATTAACAATATATGAGCCTTCTCATAGTACTAATTAAAGTCTTAGTCAAAAGAAATGAACCAAGTTGATATCTTAATGCGATGAAGTCGCAAAATATTCAGTATATATATATACACATATACTTTTCAAAATATGGGAAGTCCTCTTCCATGCATAATACACACAGAGTTTCAGTGTATAATTGTATAAAAATATCGTTGCAAGGTGATCTCATATATCTAACCTTATCTCAACGTTTTTCTGAAAATCTTTGTCATGCATAAGATAATCATTTACTAGATATAAGTTTAAAAGATGAAGTTACAAGATACTCCAATATACTTATATCTTTTCCAAATACTACTTGAACTACCACCGTTCAAGTTATAATTAGTTTCAAAAGTTCATCACACTGATGAGACTACAAGATAAGACTTGTATAGATTCAATCTTTGAAATATTTTGAAGGAAATGAAGTTATGATATACTTCATTAAGTCTCGATATATATATACACCTATATATATACATACGTTTCCTGAAAACCTCTGTCATGTAAAGTATGAACAGAATTGCAATATCCAATAAATTTGGAAAGGAAAGAATTTTGGCATAAACCTGATATCTTGCTGATCAGGCAAAGATACCAATAAGTAACATTTTCTACTAGTAGATGGACGAATTCCCCACTGGTCATCACCCTGGTCGCAATAGGACCTTATGCTGGACTGCCACTCAGCCACTTATGCATTTGATGGACTCCCACTGAGCCACTTACACTATCATGGATGCCCACTAAGCCCATGTTGCTTATGCCGACTCAATAGATGGACTTACTTCCCGAACGTTGGGTAAGTTATCAATTCATTTACCAAAACTGCAACCTTGTTGCGAATATAAAATACACCATAGAGCCGGATCCCTCAGGTTTTGAGCGAGTATTTAAATCCCCTTTTTAAAAGGAAGATCTTAAATATAAAAATGAGTTTTGGGATCCGCTCTAACTTTTAAAAATCATTTTGAAGACTCGAAACACTTTAAAGAGTGTTTGGAGTTATGCTGATTTAATGAAGTAAATCAGTCCCAATATATTTAGAAAATGTCTGAATATTATTATTTAAATAATATTCTCATAAAGATAATCCTTATAAAAATAATCGAAGTAGAAGTATTAAAACTTATACTTGAAATGGATATTAATTAACCAAAGATATACTTATATGAAAGTACTATCTTTATTTGAATAATCGAAAATAAGTTTGATTATTGACACCTTATTCTTTAATAAAATAAAGAATATATTTCAGCAAATAATCGGAGTCATAGATCCTCAAATGAATATTCAAATAATATTTAATAAATATAATAAGCTGAGTCATAAGCCCTCGGATGAATATTCGAAATAATATTCAATAATAAAATAAAGGAGTCATAAGTCCTCGGATGAATATTCGAAATAATATTCAATAATAAAATAAAGGAGTCATAAGTCCTCGGATGAATATTCGAAATAATATTCAATAATAAAATAAAGGAGTCATAAGTCCTCGGATGAATATTCGAAATAATATTCAATAATAAAATAAAGGAGTCATAAGTCCTCGGATGAATATTCGAAATAATATTCAATAATAAAATAAAGGAATCATAAGTCCTCGGATGAATATTCGAAATAATATTCAATAATAAAATAAAGTTATCGAATAAACCTTATTCGATTAATAGTTTTGAAAACTATAAATATATATATATAAAAATATATATATATATATACATATATACAAAATCTACTCGGGATCCTCGACTCCCGGTTTTAGAAAATGTTTTCACCTTTGGGTCCCTATACTAAGGGTATATGTAAATTACCGCTATTCTCTAGTATAGGTATTATCAAGTGAACCAACAGATATATATGGCAAGAATACGAAACAGGCATGCATATGTACCATATAACATGCTACAATATATCGCAACATTTGCTAATTAACCAACATGCATCTACCGCAGGATAATGCATATACATATATACATCACAACAACAGTATAACGGGTAGAAAACTTGCCTGAGCGACTTGGGGTGATAAAAGGCTCGGGACGAGTCTGGTAACCTATAAACAACAAGTAAGTTGGAATTAAACCAAAGTCACTTGTAAATCTATACTTTAACTAACTTAGACTCTAACGCTTGTTTTGCGCTTACTGATTCTCTTAAGTCACTCGGGTACCCTCGACTCCACCATTTTTAATAATTTAACCTTTACGAGTTTTAAGGCGATTCCTTCGCGAGTGTGTTACCAACTGCCTAACACACTTACCATAAATGTTTCATACATTAATTAACCCTTTTTAGTCTTTAACCTATGTTTCAAAGTAAGGCGAGGGGAAAAGTTTCGTTCGCAAAATGCCGTTACTTGAAACGGTCGTTTCTCCTAAACCGTGCATCGGAATCGAACGAACTACATATCAAAACGAAGCTCGTAACACGAGCTATCTAGACATGGCAATGGTCATAATCTAGCAGGGGGTTCTCGGGTCCTAATGTTATGCACAAAAACATTCTAAAGAAAATCGGACGTTACGACGGCTATGCTTACGCGATTTCCCAAATTTAAACCAATTCAAACAACCACAATTTCAACTCCAATTCACAACCCAATCAACCTCCATCTAAACTACATTACAACGGCCCCAAATCAACTCAATTTTAACATTCACACTTATGCCTAAGCTTGAATTTAACTATACTACATTCTTTTAACCAAAACAACAAGATTTACCATTCCATTTCAATACCACTTCAACCCAAACTCTAAACCACAAACATTAAGCTACAATATCATCATAATAATCAAAATCATCTTATTAAACATAGGAATCTAGGGTTTGGAGATGATATACCTTCCTTGAAGTGGTGGGAGTAGCTAGGAAGCCTTAAGAAGCTTTGAGAAGTCTTAGGGATGCTTGGATCTTAAAGGAAAACAAGAAAAATTTCAAGGTAAAAACTTGAAAACACTATTCATTGTCTTCTTCATTGATTTAATGAAGAAGATTGAGAAAGAATTGATGGCTTAAACTCATGATATAGCCCTAACTATGCATAAGGATGATTAGGGAATTAACTCACCAATTTAGGAAGCCTTGATCTTGGATTTTGAATTTTCTTGCCTTTGGAATAGTAAAAAGCCGAGAGCTAATGAAGAAAATAATGCCTTGGTTTCTTTTTGTTTTGATGAAGAATGAATTATTTGGCTTGGTTGATTTGGTTTTGTTTTGTTTTTGGTTAATTACCAATTTAACCTTGATTTTGTGTGGTTAATAATCCACCACATCTCCTTCATTCCCATGTCATGCCTATGTCATGTTGTGATGTCATCTTTCCCTCCTTGTCCTCTTCTCATTGGTTGGGTGACATCACTCTCTCTAATCCCTTTGATTAACTTCCTAATTGTTTTCCTAATGACCGCTGATCTGTTATACGGTTCGCTTAACTTTCATTTTCGTTTATTTGTTTGAGGGATCATACCCGGGATCTTATTACTTGGGTTCCCTTAACCTTTCTCAATACATTATATTCCTTTTTATGATCCTCTCTTATAATCCTTTAATTTAAATCCTTCGTATCCTGTTACCTTATATTCAATTCTTTCCGTATCTAGTGAATTTTCGGGAAAAATCAAAGTGTTTGAATTTGGATTCTGACGATCTTTACATACACTTATATCCCATATAAAGTACTAATAAAATCTCAGAATATCCATATCAGAACCCCTACATAGTGTGGCATGAAAAGTTTTCTCATTCAGCAAAAACACTATTCATAAGGGTTTCAAAAATTTCCAAAAATTGGGGTTATTACAGTCTCCCCTCCTTAAAAGGATTCCGTCCCGGAATCAGATAGAAAATGAATAGGGATACTCTCTTAGCATTACTCTTTCTAATTCTCAAGTAAATTCTCCCACATTGTGGTTCTTCCATCAAACTCTGAATAGTTTGATAATCCTTCTCCTAAGCACTTGTTCCTTTTTCAATCTATAACCCTTCCTGGTTACTCCATATAGGTTATGTCGGGTTGCATGTTTATGTGCTCATATGCCCCTATTTGTCTGGCATCCGAATTACACTTCCTTAAGATTGATACGTGAAACACGTTACGACTTGCTACAGGTTCGGGGGTAGGGCTAGCTCGTAAGCTAACTTTCCAATCCGTCTTAATATCTCAAAGGTCCAATGTATCTTGGGCTTAGTTTTCCTTTCTTTCCAAATCTCATTAACCCCTTCCAAGGGAATACT